>NW_024349803.1:6187114-6378174 GCF_902729225.1 Pteropus medius
TCTCATCTTTATTCTTGGGATCAGAATAGGCCTACATAAAGTGGTTTGTAATTTTTTAATGACTTTTGAAAATAATCATGTGGTATAATGCCTAACTAAAAAGTAAGTATCTTGGCTCCAAAATCAGATGTCATAACCTTTAGGCAGCAAGACCATCTGTTTTCTACACAATAAAACATCTTTTCCCTTGAGCTGCCACCTGTTGACCAGCAGATGAATTGGAAGAGGCAAAACCCAGAGGATGACTCAGATCAGCTTCCAAATTGAGAAGGATGCCTGACAACAGTTGAATGAACAGTTATGACCCAAAACTAAAACAGACTGTTGACACAGTCAAACCAGTCTTGTAAAATTTCACGTTTTGTAGAATTTCAAAGTTTGAAGTTAGTTGATTAGAAAAAGCTAGAGAATACAGAATTCCTTGCGAAGCCAGTTTCTACCAGGGCTGAGGACAACAGCAATCAGCTTCCATTCACAAATGAAGAGACCACGGCTAAAACCTTGGCCTGCAGATGTCTGGCAGGTAGATGCATGGAGACAGAGGTCACCCGTGCCTGTTAGGGCCAGGTCCTACTTGGCTCCACTGGGGCCTCCTAAGGGATACCAAATGCTCCCATGTTCAAGAGAATAGGAAATCTGGATTTGTCTGTGAAGTCAGATTTTAAATACAGGCAAGCCATTCAAAATTTTTTAAACCAAGAGGTCCATACAAAAAGTACCTGTGGATTAGATTTGCTGCCTCAGGGAGAAAAAAAATCTGAAGTTTAGTCTTCTCGAAATAAAATAGAAATTAGTGCTTACAAGGAATTAAATGAATATGTTTTCTATCTAATGAATTAACTGTTGAATCAGTTGTAAGTTTAAATGACAACTTTTGTAGTATGGATAATTTCACCATCAGGTGCACTCATGCTGCTTTTATGAGGAAAGGGAGGAGGGCAGGACTTCAGAAAAGCTTGTCATTATGGACTGAATATTTGTGCTTCTCTCCACCCCTCCCTTTAGTTCATATATCGAAGCCCTAACACCCAATGTACTTAGAGATGGGGCCTTTGGCCTTCGGGCTAGATGAGGTCATCAGGGTGGGGCCTTCATGATGGGATCAGTGCCTTCATAAGAAGAGATGGTAAAGCTGGCTCTCTCTTCTGTGTGCATACAAGATGGCAGCTGCCTACAAGCCAAGAAGAGCGGCCTCAGAATGAAACCTCTCTTGCCAGAACCTTGATCTCCGACATCCCAGCTTCTAGAACTGTGAGAAATAAGTTTCCATTGTTTTAAGCCACCTGGTCTATGGTATTTTGTTAATGGCAGCCTGAGCCGACTAATATGCTAGAGCTGCCTGGAGGACCAGTAGCAGAAGGGAGAGGAGAGTTTGCTCTTAGATTAGCAGGACAAGGGCTGATGGGAACCAGAGCCATTTGACTATTGATTGGGTTTGGTATAAATTCAGGTCAAGCTCCTTCAGGAACAACTGGTAGTATGTCCTGAAGCTAGGGAGGCAAACCTCCAAGCCTGGTCTATAGCACGTGCCAAAACTTGGAATGGGCACTGGGTTAGAAATAAGTAACTGGCCGGCTTCCGGCTCCTGTATGTTCCTTATTTTGGTGGTCTTTCTAAAGTATGTGTAAAATTTTGAGTATCCAGGTTATACTCAAACTGTTCTTGAATGTCCAAGGACCTAGGTATGGATGCTAAATAGTCCATCCTCATTCATATCGACCCCAAGTGGTTATGTGGATTTTGAGTCGAATTCTGTGTCTCACTCATGGTCTTGTGTCACCCAGTCTTGTTTAAACAGGAGCAAGAGAGAGGGAGCTGCTGGTCTTAAAGTCAGCGTGGGCCCTGGAGTTGGGGCCATCCAGGCTGCAGTTCTGGCTCTCTATGTGTGACCTCTTATCGTTAAATACGTTTAATGCCTCTTTCATGATGGTGGTCTGTAGATCAGAGATAATGGGTGTAAACACCTAATACAGTGCCAGCCTCCTAAACAGTGAGGTGGAGTCGGGAAGACACACTGTCTTGGCAGGCAGAATCTGCCCTACTTAGATTTCTGACCTTGGCATTGATTTCCTCCATAAAATGCCTGGGTTAGGGTGGTCAGGAACTATTTCACTGTTAAGAATCTGGTGAGATAATGTAAGCGCTCTATAAAAAGGTACAAAAGCTCATATGTTAAAAATATTAGAGAACTCAGTCCCACTCTAACCCCAGTTAAAACCCCAGAGCTAGATCATTTCTAAGAATTAAGATATTGTTTCCCACAAATAATTGGGCTTGTTGTGAAACAAACCGTCTCCTCCGTTGTAGTAGAGACATCCAGGAACTGAACCTATTCATCAAAGCTTTCCTATTGCCAGTTTTTACTACATATGTTGTTTAATATGTTACTTAGCATTTAGAGCCAAGAACTTCCCGTCAGGATTATTGACCAGCCACTAACTTCTGAATTCAGGGCTGGGTTACTGTCGGCTGCAGGGTGAATACAGAAAGTAGGGTGGCCAGTTTTAAAAGCTTGTTTTTTCATCATGCTTACTAAAAAAAAGATGTGTACATTTTCATCATTTTTATAAAGCCCCAGTTGAGGCAAATAAATTTGTAAGAGAAGAGAAAAGCCCCAGAACTGTTCATGAAAGTCTCAGTTATATATATAAACACGAATTAATGTTTATGGTTACATTTTTTAACATTGAAAAGGTATATGGTTTATATCACAAGGTTCTGTGGTTACTGTGTGTAAAGAATTTTCAGTTATTCTCTAATGACAGTGTACATAAAATCTAATGTCTGTAAGGAACATTTGCCTCATTTCCTGGGCCCTGCCAAGTAGTGTCTGTGAACAGGAAATGAGGAAGCCCATGCCCTCAACCTCTTTATTTTAGGGAAAAGTTTATGCAGATGTGGTTTGAATTAAAGAAGGAGTGAGTCATTTGTCTTCAAAAGAAAGGCCATATGGAAGTAATTCTACAAATATTTAGTTGTACATAAATTCAGTCAAGTTGCTTCAACTAGAACTTAAGCTCAAACCCCATTCTCACAGTTTAATAATTTATAGGACTGTTCAAAACAGCCCTTTGTATACATCTATCTGGTTTCCTAGCATTCCAAGAGAGGAAATGGAGCAAATTTCCTGGCTTTAGATATGAGCTGGCAAGAGTACATGCGCCTCTTGAGAGCAGAAAACGTGATCAGTTGCTCCAGAGCTGGATGAAATACCACACCCTTCATGTGACCAAGACTTTCCTGAAACAGCTTAGCTTAAAGTCAGACGTTAGCTTGAAAACTAACTAGTGTATATCCCCAGGCAGGAGAGTGGGAGGCTTGAAAAAAGCCAAAATAGAAAGAAGGGAGGGGACGATTTGGAGAAAACAGACGATGAAGGAAGAAGAAAACATTGGAAAAGAAAGCTGTCACTGACGCCCTCAGAGATAAACACTGCATCCACAAAACAACAGGGTGCACTCTAAAAAACATCTTTTCGGAGAATGAAAACTAAGTCATAAATTTTTTTAAAAAATGAAGAACAATGGAAGACATTGAGAGATAAAGATGAAAGAAAAATTTCCTGAAGCAGCGTAAAAAGATAGAGATGGAAAAACAAGAGATAAAAGGTCAATGAGAGGCCCAGTCCGGGAGGCCCGTTATCCAGAAAGCCTAGATCCAGGAATATACTAGTTTTGAAAAGACGTCACAGACTGAATGTTTGTGTTTGAGTGCTCCCCCGCCCCCAATTCATATGTTGACATCCTAACCCCCCCAGATGATAGTATTAGGAAGTGGGGCCTTTGGAGGTGATTAAGTCATGAGGGTGGAGCCCTCATGAATGGGACTAGTGCTCATATAAACGTGGCCCCAGAGACCCAGAGAGCTCTCTTAAGCTCCTTCTGCCACGTGTGAGTCCAGTGAGAAAGCAGCACTTAAAAACCTGAAACAGGGCCCTAGACAGAGACTGAATCTGCTGGTGCCTCAATCTTCAACTTCAGCTTCCAGAACTTTGAAAAATTAATGTCTGTTGTTTAAGCCACCCAGTTTAGGGAATTTTGTTATAGCAGCCCAAGCTGACTAAATAAGTGGAGGACAAAGTGAAAATTTCAAAAACCTTCCCAAAAAGGAAGAGTATGCCACTGAAATGCCCAGCCCAGTGGATGAAAATAAATCCTTACAAATGCACAACACTGAAATTTTACAACACGGAAACAAGAAGTTCCTACAAGCTTCCAGGCTGTGGAGGAGAAGGGGGGAACATTTCTTAGGAAGGAACAAGAATCAGAGTAGCACTGGACTTCCCAGCACTGAAAAGTAGAACACAAGGGGGTAATGCCTTCAAAAGTCTAAGGAAAAATGGTTTCCCAGCCCCGGATTCTAGATCCAGCCAAACTACCAATTGAGTGAGGAGACGAAATTGACGTTTTCAAACACACAAGGTCTGATTTATGTCCCATGAATGTTTTGTAAGAAATTCCTGAAGAATGTTCTCCACTAAAGCAGGGTAAGCAAGCAAGAAAGGTGGGATTCTCCAAATAGTGGCGAAAAGAGATCCTACATTAAGACGACAGTTTGCCGCTGACTTAGAGCACAACCAAACCAGAATGAAGCAGATCAGAGGCTGTGGGTGCAAATTCTTCAAGAAGATGAAATTGATAGTCAACCTATCTGTTCAAATTTGCTGACAGGAAGGACACTGATGTACCCGAGGGAAGGGTTTAAGAGTCAGACAGCAAAATCGTCAGTACATACGACATGCGTCAGTACATACGTCATACGTCAGTACATACGACATACGACATAGAGTTCTAAGTGCTACTTACATAATTATATGCCAATGTGATTATATTGGGAGCATGAAAAAACAGGATGTGTGCAAGAGAGGTGGGGGAAAGATGAAAGACAGCTGAATCTTCTAAATTAAGGACTCAGTAAATAATGGCTAAAACAAAAAAGTCAATGAGAAGCAATGTAACACAATATATCTACTTATGAATAGTAGCATTACCAAGGTCAGATTTCTCGGACGTGATCGTTGTATTGTGGATAAATGGCATGATGTCTGCAACTCTTAAATAGAACGCATGCAACAAATGTGAATCTAAATAAGGGTATGCAGGTGTGCATCATACTCTTCACGTAACTTCCCTGAAGCTTTGAAATTTTTTAAAAATAAAAGCTGGGAGATGAGCAGTAGTGCACTGGCATTACTTAGACGTAGATAGCCATGCTTATTAAAACTGCAAGTGTTTGCCCGTAGGAATGGGAAATTAGCATATTGGAAGGGTGGGGGAGAGGAACCACTGATGTTTTTCATAACCGATTTTGAACAGTGATTTCACTGTCGAACTCTGACATGAACATCTTTGATTAAAAATAAAAACCAAGGATGAGAGAAGAAAATAATAAAATAAAAATACTAAAATATAAAAACCAATTTTTAAAAAATCAGTACATATTAAGGGGAAATTAAAAGACGATAAAGCCAAAACTTTTAAAAAGCAGCTTTTGTACATGCAAACAATATGTGGGAAGTAGAATAGTATCCACAGCAACAACAACAAAACTCGATAAAATATTTAGGAATAACCTTAACATGAAATGTGCAAGATTTCTGTGAAGACGCCCTCTACTGAAGGACATGAAGGAATTTCTGAATGAAGAGACACATCTTATTCTTAAGTAGGATGATTCGATATTGTAGAGGTGTCAGGTGTCTTTAAATTCACTGCAATCTCAATCAGAATTCCAATGAAATGATTTTATGGCTCATTTGTGAGAATACTATAAAAATATGTGAGCCAGATTTTAAAGTGTTTTTAAAAGCTGCAGAAAATTAAAACGTATAGGCACTGTAAACAAAAGGCCAACAGAACCAAACAGTATAAAAAATCAGCCCAAGTATATGATAAATAGCATATGATGAAGGTGGCCTTTCTACTAAACACGTGTATGTATTTGGGTAAAAGAAAAAATAGATTCTGCAAGCAACTGGCTAGCCATTATATAGACCCCTCCTTATATAGGAAAGGATCTATACAATGGTCCTCCCCTCATTTTCTTATATGTACATATACCCCAGCTACATTAAAGATTTAAAGTGAAAAATAAATATAAAATCCATTAAATAAACGGAACGAACCTTCAAATGTAGCCAAGTTGCCATGCTGGAGCCATGAACATCTCTCTCTCCATACTGCTTTAAATTATTTGTCTTGTTTCTTCTGTATCTTAAATATCTCTACACTCTCTCTCCGGTCTGTCTCCACCATTGTGTAGGCTTCTAGTGTGTCCTCCTTGGATCAGTGCAACAGGATCCCAACTGGTGTTTCTTCTTCTAATGCAGTCTGAATCCAGTCCATTTTTCATGGAGTAATATTTCTAAAACCCAGATGTGGTCCTTTCAATCCCACGTTTAACACCCTTCCGCGACCCCTTCTGCACTGCTCTCAGGACCAAGTCCCGTGCCTCACCTTGGGTTGTGAGGTCCTTCGTGACATGGCTCTTTCTTACACTGACATCTCTCCTGCTATCTCTGTATTATTCCAAAAATAGGGAACTTTTCGTTTTTAGAACTTGCCAACCTTTTTCCTCCCAAACCTCTACACGTATTGTTCTATCCAGAACATTTTTCTCTCTTCTTCGTCCCTCTCATTTTCAGGTCTGAGAGCCTTCTGTGACTCCCTCCTGATATTGTGGGCTCTTAATGAGAGCATGCTGTTTAATTGACCATTTCCCCCACAGGACATAAGTTTTGTGAGAGCAGAGATCATATCTGTCTTGTTCATCTTTAAATCCCCTAGAATTTAGCATTATACCTAGAACACAATAGGCACTCAGGAAGTATTTGGGCTTGTAGTAAATCAGTTCTTCATGATTAAAGAAATAGCCCAAACTCACATGGTATAAAATGGATGATAACAGCAAACAGCAACTTGTACCAGTTGACATCAATAAAGCCATGGGCTATGCCTGAGTCAGCGCCCTATGGGCGTTTCCAAAATTAGAAATTCCCACTGCAGGCCAGTCTCTTCTGACTTCTGAGTATTTTTAACAGTGCCAGCTTCTCCGAGTCTGACTCACTAAGGTTTGGGGCTGGAACTAGAATTCCCAAATGAGGAAGAAAATCCCACCTATTATCTTGCTTCCTTCCAGCTTCCAGGTTCTTCAGTTGAAGTCACCACAGACTAATTGAGCAGACTTTCCTGAAGTTTTTACAGTGGAAATGGGATCCTAAGAGAGAAATTTTGAAAATATTTTCCTTTGTTTACCTGTGTAAGTAGCAGTTTATTTCCTCAAGGTTGTGTGGTTGATGAAAATTCTGCCCTATCTGGTATAAATGGGTGGGGTCGAGTGAGTTGTTGGCTGGATGAAATACCTCCTGAGGGCAAGGACAGTCGGGCCTGTGCACAAGTGCATCCCTTACGTGCTCTCAGTAGTAATGTAGGGAGGAGGCAAGAGAATTAAAAAGTTAAATCAAGCTACATTCAGAGATTGCAATATGCCGATCAACCCTGCAGCCAGATCACAAGGACACCTGCAGAACAAAGGAAGATTTCTGCTGGGATTGCTAACGAACCATTTCCCTACACCCTGAAGGGAAAACAGGAAAAACAGAGCACATTACACAAAATAAAATCATTCATTCTCTATGGCTAAAACCGTGGGGAAGCTATAGATCAAGGTGGGAACTGCCAGCAGGCCTTTCACACTACATATTCTTACCTTTTCATGCTACATACTCTCATCCTTTCTCACTGTTTGCCCATATCAAAGGAACTAAGAATGATATATCAGCTGGATTCCCCAACACTTTGGGCTTTTTGTCTTGCCTTGGCTTTTCGTCTTTGCTTTCTCTTGTCTTTGCTTTTCCCCTTCTCTAATAAACTTTCCTCTTGACTCTAACTTTGGTGGGCAGTTTGAATTCTTTCTTGTGCTCAGCAAAGAGCTCTCTCTCGGCCAGGGCTGGAGTGCCCCCAGCTGAGGGATTCGCCCCGCCCTGCATCAGTAAGGCTGGCTGAAATGCCCAGGATTGCAGGGGTCCTTTGTCTCAACTGTAAAATTAATCTGGTGTTCTTTAATTCCAGTTGGTCTAGTGTTGCTTCAAGCAATAAAAATAAGATAAGAGCCAAATAAAAGATAGAATATAACTAGGAACGAAATAAAACTAACAATAACATTAAAAACTTCTCGCTCATTCTGTGAAATGTAAAATGTAAAGCGACTACAGCTTCCAAAAAAAAAAAAAAAGTTAAAAATAGAACAAAGAAAATCATTAACCTAGTATGTGAGGAACACAGCATGGAATGGTTTTCCTGTCAAATTTTTACCCCTTCGGATTTTAGTCTGGTGTCTGGAAGAGTTAGAAGGAGACTTCTTTCTTGCAAAAGGGTTTCAACTGGGCTTAGAATTTAAAACTAACTTCAACCAAAGAAGGAAGGTAGGCAGCCAAGTTCAACAGGCCTATATTGATCTGGCCTGCAAAGCAGCAGCCATGATCACCCATGAGAGCAGGCAGTGAAGGGAGTCACATTGGCTTCTCAGCTCTCCAGAGAAGGAGTGCTTATTCTCCTAGGTGTGGAGCATCTGCCTCCGAGAAGGCCATCCCTCCGGCCTGATTCAGGGCTTAGTCCCGTATAGTGAAAAGTTCATTTAGCATCTTGGAGACAAACATAGGAGTTCTAATGGACTAAATGGAATGAAATGCAGCAAGCAAGCCATTCATGGGCCATTTCCTCCAAAGCCAAAAATTTCATCATAAACAATTTTGCAGAAGATGGGTTGGGAAAGAATAACTGATGATCGTAGTTTTGAATTTTGTAAAAAATGTCTCCATTCTCTATGACAAGATCATTATTAATTCCCACCAAGCTGGAAGGACTCTGGCTCACAGATCAGTTGTGTAACCTTAAGAGGCTGAGTTTATATCCTTCTAACCAACATATTGGAGCCAACCTTTGTTTCCACTTGGAAACCCTAACCGCCCCGAGCAAACACCGGTTATCCCACAAATAATTTTTTAGGAATTGGTTATACCACAGGATCTTTGGTAAACTAGAAATGCTTAGCAGTTCCTTGTCGTGCTGAGTGGGTTTTTTTTTTTCCTCAAATACAGAAAATACACCGAACTTAACTTTTTTCCTTCACTAGACAAAAACATGGAAGATATAAAATCACTATCTTCCTTTAGACACCATAGTAGACAGTTGTTTTGACTGCTCAGCACCCATTCTCCATTTCTAATAATGCTCAAGTCCTTTCCCCATTGAATGTGATTTTGGTGGGAAGGAATCCTGGTGACCTCTCAAACTGTTGAAGCTAAAGGGACAGAGCTGTGCCATCTGATATAGTAGCCACTGGCCACATGTAACTATCGAGAACTTAAAATGTATCTAGGAACAGAATATTTGTTTATCTATATTTTATTTTAAATTTTAAAAAGTTAGACATTTATACAATCCATGAAGTGATCTAGCACCCATCTGGCATCACAACCATTACAATCATATTGACCGTATGCCCTATGCTGTACTCTGTATCCCCGTGACTGTTTCGTAATTTCTAATTTGTACTTCTTCATCTTCACCTTTTTTACCACGTCCCCCAACCTCCCTCCCTCTAGCAATCACCAGTTTGTTCTCTGTGAGTCTGTTTTCATTTAGTTTGCTCATTTCTTTTGTTCCTGAGACTCTGCATATAAGTGAAATCATACGTTCATCTTTTTCTGACTTATTTCACCCGCCATAACACCCTTTAGGTCCATCCATGTCATTGCAAATGGTAAGATTTCATTTTTTAAATAGCTGAGTAATATTCCGTTGCATACACGTACCATGACATCTTTATCCACTCTATGGATGGGCACCTAGGTTGCTTTAACTTTAGTTAACTTATTTAAATTTAAAACTGATGCTCAATTCAGTTTTTGAAAAATTAAGTATGTTTGAAACAATTTGAGTAAGTGAATCTACTTTTTCAACTAAATTTTATGTACATACAATTAACTTCTTACAGTTCAAGTATTTCCATTGAAAATTCAGCTTCCAAATTAAGACACGTTATAAATGTAAAATATACTCTGGATTTTGGAGAGAACCTGTAAAATATCTTATTGATACTTTTTTATGTTGGGTACATGTTGAAATGATAATATTTGGATATATTAGGTTAAATAAAATACATTGTTAAAATTAACTCCACATGTTGCTTTTTACTTTTTTTTAATGTGACACTAGAAATTATAAAATCACTCATGTGGCTTGCTTATATTTCTCTTCGCTCTTCCTGTTCCAGGACAGGCTGGGGTGGATCTATAATCTGAGTTTGGCCAACCAAATTCTCCTGAGAGCCTGGGCAAGCAAGGCAAGGACAGAGAACTGGTGGGCAGGTCAAAGGGAGGTAAGCAACTGCAGGAGTCACTCTCTCTACCTGTGTCTTGGTGAGATATTCCAGACTTCCTTAGTCTAGGGGTCCTCAACCCCCGAGCTGTAGACCGGTACTGGTCCATTGCCTGTTAGGAACCAGGCCACACAGTAGGAAGTGAGCGGCAGGTGAGCGAGCTAGCAAAGCTCTCCAGCGTTAGCATCACCGCCTCAGCTCCACCTCAGATCATCAGGCATTAGATTCTCATAGGAGCTCCGGTCCCTGATGCCAAAATGGTTGGGGACCACTGCCTTAGTCTTCTAATTCTACCTAACAGATTCCTTTTTGCTCACATTAGCCTGTCTCTTCCTGGTGTTTGCAATCAAACATCCTAACAGACCTCATCATGATTTGCCAGGAAGTGAGTCTCTACCCTCGACCCTTTATTTCATTAGAATCCCTGGTATATCTTGTTACCGTCAAAATCACATCAGGGCTGGGACTGGGGCACTGGCAGAAACAGCTGAGTCTGTATCAAGCTCCTTGAAGAGTGTGATGCTCAGCCAGGGTTGTGAAGTATGGCTTTAGGCCTACTTGTAAGCATCTGCATGACTAGTGAGTAAACATGAGCCTATGCTGCCATATTTCTGATACAGATGTTAAGCAAACTTCCTGGGATCTCTGCCCTTCAGCTGGAGGAATTCCATTCATGCACTCAACAAATATTTATTGAGCACCAATTATTTACACTCTAGGTATTGTACTAGACACTAAGGATATAGCAGTGAGCAAAATAGACAAAAACACCTCTCTGCTAAAGTATACTTTTTAGTGGGGGAGAGGGGATAATAAGCCAAATGAAAGAGAATATAGAGTATGTTACCTGCTGAAAGTTCTAAGAAGAAAACCAAACCAGGGAAGGGGATAAGGAACGTTTGTATGCGTGTGTTGAAAAGGCATAGAAATTTAGTTGGGGCGATCACAGAAGGAACCCTTAGAATGTTATATTTGCAGGAAAGGAGCAAGCCTTGAGAATGTGAAGTGGGGGGAGGGGAGTTTTCTAGCAAACAGAAAAGCAAGTGTAAAGACCCTGAGGTAGGACTTTGGCCTCAGAGTTGCCGTGAAGTTGCTTAATTAGGCCACCTCTAACTTCTGAGGCCGAGGGCTACTCAAAGCTTCTGGATGCTGGGAGTGGCCACTGAGGAGCAGGGGGCAGGACCACGGGGAGGAGGATGTTGAGGTCCGCTCTGCTCGTGGACTTGGTGAGTCTGTTGTCGTAATGACACGCTCTACCGTGTATGCTTTGGTGTGCCATTTTGAAACGTGAATCCACTCTTGTCAGTTTGAGAGATCTCAGGAGACCAGATGCCACCATGGCTGGAAGGCTATCCTACTGGACCCCAAATGATCCTTGCTGGAAAGGGAATCAACCTCTCACTGGAGGCTCTGTGTCATTTGAACCAGCTGACCAAGAGCTGGGGACTTCCTCGGTTCCCTAGTTAGGAACGCCCACCTGATTTCCAGGGTACTTTTAATCCTGAATACACATGAGGATGTGGATCTAAGGCCCACTCTGTCTGTCCAAGTGGACTGGGCATATGTGCCTAAGGACAGCCCGTTAACAATTGGGTTTTGATTTTTTTTTTATTCATGCAAATAACCAAAAGTCAAACTAGAGTAGCCTAATTTTCCAGGACGAGGGGGAGGGCTCTCCCATCTTCACAGTGAGGAAAGGTTTGAATCGATAGACTCCGTGAGAAAATCCAGGAAGCCTTTTTCTGGCACTTTTTTTTCCCCATAAGAATGCCTTGTTTTAATAGGAAACAATAAATATGGTTTCTAACTTAAAAAAAAAAAATCTGGTATTAGAGGAACAGCAGAAGGCCAACGTGGCTGGTATGGAGTAAGGAAAAAGAATGGTGGAAATTGCAGGCAGAGAGGTAAGGTGCTGGGGAGAGGAGGCATCTGCAGTCACCCATTTAAAAAGTGAAACATGGCTCTTCACCTGGGTGGTATTAGCCATCAACCCAACAGGCTCAGGAGTGCTGGTGAAGGCCTTCTGGAGACCCTGTCCACAGCCGTTCTCCATTTGACCAATACTTACTTAGGGTGTCCTGAGAGAGGGACCACTCCAGATAATCACCCTTTGTTTGTTCACATATTTTTGGGTGAAGATGAAGCAGAGGAAAGATCTTTTTTCACAGAGCTTATAGCAACCACACTCTGACACTAGGATGTACAAGGATTTTCAGGATAAACTCAGTCACCCCAATGAGAAAGAGATACTGAAAAAAAAAAAGGGAAATAAAAATATTGTGGCACGATCATAAACCCTAAGTGTTCTTTGTCTGCCTTGAGTTAAGTGAGGACACTTCCCAGAATCCTGTTTATTTGGAAAATTGGAAAATTCCAACAATCACCAAGAGTGGTTTTATTTTTCTTAGGCATCTGACTTCTCTTTGTACCTAGAGCCCATTATAGCACTCTGACTGATTAGATTGGATTAGACATCAGAAAAATTTACAAAAGTAAATATGCATTCTCCTGGATTGTTAAATACTCAAACTATCTCATCAACTGATTTGTTCAAACTGCTGTGCACCCCTTGCTGCTGGGGCACTGATGTCCTGTCTGAGCCCCAGTTTTCTCCAGCTATTTGTACCCCATTCTAGGTCTACGGTCCCATCTCTTCAGCGGCTGGGTCTCAGGCTTTCTGCTCTGTTCTCTTCGTAGACCTATAAATAAATGCTTTGTCATCTCACCAAATGCAAATCAGGGATCAGGAGACCATCCATGATCATCATTCATTCATTCATTCGTACTTCTATTGAGTGCATACTAGAGCTCAGACATGCTCCAGGGACTGAGGAGACCCTCACTACACACAAAAAAAGTGAAATAAGTGACTGTAGAAGGGAAAAGTGGGGCTTACACTCTAGTGAGAAGACAGACCATAAATAAGTAGATAAGGCATATGTCAAATGGTAACTGCTATGAAAAAAAAAAGAATGGCAGGTAAAGAGGTGGAGAATGATGAAGCATGTGGTGCTAGTTTAGAACAAGTGGTCAAGAAAGGACACTTTGATAAGGTGACCTTTGAGTAGGCTTCTGGAAATCTTAGGGTAGATCTTTTCAGGTAGCAAAACCAGTGAGAACCAAACCTGAGTATGATTGACTGTTGGAACGGGAGCCAGGAAGCCATGATGGAGGGAGTGAGCCAGGGGGATGAGCTCAGAGAAGTGTCAGGGACACGCTCAGATGGCAAACTCTGTCAGTCAAGGCAAGGACTGTGGATTTTATTATGAGACGGAAACCACTGCAACACTTTGAAAGGGTCATGCTGGCTGCTGTGAGGAAAGACTAGAAACCCAGTGAGGAGACTGCAACAGTAATCCAGGCAAAAGAAATGAAGAAATACATGCCACAGACAAACGCTGTCCCATGGGCTAACAGTAGGTCCACTGATTGGTTTGCACCCCTTTTACTTCTTTGGGGAGGGATTACGAAGTGCCAGTGAAAAAGCGAAGCCTGGCCAAGGCTACCTGGCTCTATTGAAAGAGCATTTGTTCACAGAAAACATTTTCTTAAATAGAACATCTATAACATCCTTTATTTAGGATCTTCATTAATTTGAATCCCTTCAGAAGCCTGGATAAGAAGTATCTACCTTCTGAACTTCTCAGACTGTTGTAGCTTAAAGAGTGAGAAAAGTGTTATTCGCAAGCCTAACGTAACCTATGAAAGTACCTAATGCTGCTCTTGGACTTTGCTGCTTTCACCCACTTCAGTTCTCGTGGACGGAACGTGAGCAGGCCAAGAGGTCTAAGTAGGCCGTAGTTGTGGGAAGAGCTGGGTGATGTAGATCTCGGGGAAGCCTTTGTAAAGAACCACAGGTTGATGAGGAAATCGGTTCCTCCATGATCAGTTGACTTTTCTATTATGTATTCTCAAAGGTTAAAATGTCCACTACCAAAGAGAACCCCCTGGAAAAGCAGTGCCACGCCTTCCATGACTGCTTTGTGCGGAAGCACTTGGTAACTTCCTGTTGGACAGCTCTCCCTGCTGCTGACCACACGTACATCTTGGAGAGTTCTTGGTGGAAAAAGCCCTCACTGGTGAGTTCTCGCCTTCCTTCCTTCCCGCCATGTAGGTATTATAAAGGGCAACTTCTTATTTTAAAACCATGTGGTTTCGAAAGCATGGCGAACCTGACTGACTGTCCCTGGTGGGCTGCCGCGTAAGCGACGTCTGCTGACAGCCTGAGGAGATCCCAGAGATGGCTGCGAGTGGCCTACAGTCAGTCCAGTCGTTCATGTGACGGAGCCTAAGGCTCTCAATCTTATTTTATCCTTTGGAGATTAGAATTTTCCCTTTCAAAACAACCCTTACTATGGCTCTTCACCTGGGTGGTATTAGCCATCAACCCATTTTATCTGAATAAATTAAGGGCGGAGGAGAGAAGTAGAAATGGACCACATGGAGTGACTTGCCTTAGGGATGGCTGTGTATATGACAGACACAGATAAAAATAGATGAATTGAAACAACCACCAGTTTTAGCCAGTTTTCCTCAAAGGCAGAATAATTATCACAAAAATAAGTATCAGATATAACCTTTAATTCTAATTGTCCAGAAACAACCTGATTTCTTCTAAGTCACAACTTTTAAAACTAGTAATAGGGTTAAATTGGTTGGGTTATAAGATTTTGTTCACTTTAAATAAGAATACCTTATAAAGTACAATATTGTGGTTCACAAAAATCAAGGTGCTTCTATGTGGCTCCAGTGAGTGTCACAACCAACCCTCAGTAGGTAAGGGTTCTCTAGGTTTAAAAGTTAATCCCAATGTTTAGAAAGAAAAATGAGGTGCAGAGAGGTTAAGGGCTCAAAGGCAAATGTTTAACTGGGCCAAATGACATACAAGGAATCAGAACCCAGGTCTTTGTCAAATGTCTGCTCCCCATCCCCATTCCAAGACGACATTTAAATAATGGTTGAAATAATCTCATGACCTTAATAAATTTATATGATATGTATGGTTTCTAATAAAACGTTTTTTATCGTTTTTAGAAATAAAAATACTCTTATTTGAAAATTTAAATTTACCAGTTATTATTCCAATGGCATCCACACTAAAAAGGTAACAAGAAATAAGTAAAATTAATTATATATTTCATTTAATTCAAAATATCCAAATTTTATTTCAACATGTAATCAATATTTTAAAAGTATTAATAAAGTAAATATTAATAAAAATATTCTTTTCATAACTAAGTCTTCAAAATTTGGTGTGTATTTTATACTTTATTTCTTAATTGAGATGCTTAAATTTTCATTCAGAATACTTGCTCTGTATTTAAATTTCATAAAATTTACATTTGAAAGTCAATTCACATACCCAAGTTATGCCAAGCATACTTAAAAGTTTTCCAGTGATTGAGTTGAGAATATCAATCTCTTTTCAAAATTAAATAACTTTCTTGTATCTTAAACTATCCACTGTCTCATGAACATATAGATTATTAAACTTTTTCTTAATTACATTTTCTCATAATATGCCATATTTTCTAGTAAACTTTAAACTGCATTCAGATTTTTGTATAAATGCTGTTGAATTATGAAGACACTTAATATTTGAATTCTAAAATGACCCAGTCATGCATCTTCCTCCAATGAAAACATAACTGCAACGTGTTAAACCAACCCCTAAAATCAATGTTAAAAAGGAGATCCCACTCTATTTTTTTTACAAAGTAATGATTAAATATTCCTTGAGTATTTATTTAAATGGAACAATTCATGAGAATTAAAAAGTGAAAATATTTTTATGACTATGCTTTAGCTCTCCAATTTATTATCTTTACTAGTTTAGTGTTTAAAAAATCATAAATACTTAGATATTAGACTGAATATCTAATATATTCCATAGACAACAGCTATGGAATGTATTTAACTTAAACCCGTGTGACCCTTGAAATTATAAAACCCACTGATCAAAATAGATGCTCAAATTGCTGCAAAAATAGAATGAGACTCCAATGCTCATGAAGTCTGTCTAAAGGTGAGACTGTGTCAGACGTGTGGCCCTCAAGCTTCTGGCTTGGTCTGCAAGCTCCAGCTTTACGATTGTTGAGAGGTGGACTTCGTCAGGCCCATCTGCTATGCGCAAAGCTCGCATTAGGGCATACCTAGAAAAACAGAAAGAACACGGATGGCAGGAGTTATCAGAGAGAAACATGATACGTTAACGTCAGTCATTCTGATTCTAAGCCAAAACTATTAATTTTTGAAATCTCGCCAAGGCAGTGATAAGAAAAAGAGAGCACAGAGCAAATCAAGGAAAAAGCCCAAGGACAACTGAAATGCCATTTAAAAAATTCTCACCTTGGAAAGTGGACTCTTAAAGGGCACCGTGCAGTGGGCTTAATCTCAGTCTTGATTTGCTATAGGTTACTAGGAGTTGCTAGAGCTAAGAGATCTCTTAGGTAAGCCACAAGCAGTGAAGTATAAATATATAATACTTATATACTATAATTATATAGTACTATATATTTAGTTCTTTCTTCAGGTGAAAGATTGATGGGGCCCACCTCCATCACCTCCAGTGTGATAGAGACGGTGGCATTGTGACTGTGAGGTAATGGGCATGGACAGTTTTCCTTCTTGACTCCTAGCAACCAGAATCCAGACATGAGATGGTCATTGACATGCACTGCTGCAAAATGGGCTGAGATCATCCTAAGTACATACCTAACCCTGGCTCTGGGTTCCTTGTGGCCATCTCTGTCTCCTCTTCTTCCTGGTTCCCCATGTTATTTCTTCTACCCGGGAACCCAGTGTAAAAGTTAACATAATTGAATGAAATGGTAATTGTAATCATAAGAGCAACTATCTATTGGTACTGGGCTCTATACTAAAGTACCTATACTACAGTTGACCCTTGAACAACATGGGGATTAGGGCACCGATATTCCATGCAGCTGAAAATCTGCATATAACTAGACCTTTATTTGGCCTTCAATTTATACTTTAATGTAAGTTGGTATCTTTATTTTCTTCTTAGTGTCAAGGCATCTGTAGATTTTTAACTCCAAGCCTATCACATTTAGATAGTTATTACATGGCAGCTACTCACACGTGAGCCAGAGGGTAATCCTGGGAAACACCTGCGCCTCCACACACCTGGATGGCCTGGTCAGTAATTCTGCAGACGGCCCGGGGAGTAGCCACTTTAATCATTGCGATCTACAAAGGAAGGTACCAAAAGAATGTTCCTTTCTTCAATAATACACAATGTGGCAGAATTTGATATAATCTGTATTTTCTTTGTGAAATGAAACAAGGGAACTTTCCCACATGCGTTCACCACAAAAACAGGATCTCTGATGAAAGCCAACAAAGACATCCGCTGTAATGCAGCTAATTGCCATATTTCAGTTAATATGGACCTTCTGGAAAGAGATATCTCTTCCAAATCACATTCTATTAATTTATTTATAATTTTCCTATTTCCAAAAGAATTTCAGGCAGCTGATAAATTACATTCATCATCTTAGGGGGTCATAAAAAGAGTTCAAGAGTCTTCACTGATCAGTTTTCTCTAAGCAATTTTAATAGCTTTTAGAATTAAATGATCATGTTCTTATTCCATATAAGCCAGAAACATAAAATGGCAAGGGGCAAGAGGTACCTTTTATGATACATTTGCTATGTGTCAGCACAGTGCTGTGCATTCTATATTATCTTGGTCACTCCACTAGAACCCTAGGCAGAAAGGTTACTTGGCCCAATGTCACAAGGCTAGCAGAAAGTGACACACTGAGTACAATACCAGGTTTGTATAAAGTCTAGGATTTCCCTAATCTCACTTGCTGTATCTCAAAAATGAAGATATTTGGCATCCTGAAAATCATTCGCAAAGCAGCTCAGTGAAAGGAAAACTAGCAAGTGCTATACATTTATAAGCTTTAAACCAAAATCACATAGAAGCTTCCCAAATTCTGAGTGCTAGGAAGGCACCACGAGACCTGAAATACCCAGTGAGTAGAGAAACTGGAGAAGGCTTCGCAGGCAGTGGTCCAAGGGGCCTCACCTCCTTCCTAGCGCCAGCAACGCCCAGAGTGTCAATGCTGTGGGCAGCTTTCAAGGTCAACAAGCGGATCTCTTCAATGGCAATGCGGCTTTCAGCAATCCAGTGAGCCACAACCTCCTGCAGAGTAACAGAAACAGCAAAGAGGAAGGGATAAGCTGGTGTCCCGGGTCATGTAACACAGCTTTGTAGTTTAGTGAAAACTACACATGTCTGCGTGCGTGGGTCCCAAGGCTCAGATCCGAAGTGAGGAGATGCCACTCCAGCCTCAGCTCCAGGCCCATCCTCTCACCCGGCGTCTCCCAGAGCTCCGCGTGTGATTTATAGAGTACCTGCACAGATTAAGATAATGGTACTTTGAATGACTTCCAGGAAAGTGGAAGAGATGCACTTTCCCCTATTCCTCTTGCTAAGTACAACTAAAAACCTGGATATTATTTATTACACAAACCTAAGAAGACTCTGAAAGGTGCAGAGAATGCAGACCTGCTAGGGATTTGCAGACTAAAAGAACAATTTGGTGGTGACTTCCCTGGGTTTTCTTTTTGCCTCATATATCCCAGACTTAAAGCTGAAGATGCCAGCAACCTAGAAATGCCAATGAGCACAGACAACAATCAAACAAAAAATTAGCCCCGACAAAAGCCTGCTCTCTTTAGCTAATGGATTGTGTAGGGGCAGCCTAGCAAGACAGAAAGCTTCTATAGAATAATGACCCTACCCAAGCCAACATCATAGAAAAACTTTGGCCCTTTTCCTATTCATGCCAGCATAGATTTCTACCCTCATCAGTGCTGTAATGAGGTACCTCAACGCCCCTGCCAGAGTGGGATCAGAGAATGCCAAGTGAAGAGCTAGTCCAGCAATAAGCTACATTCTCCCTATGGTGTCAGTAGAGACCATATGGGGATCCTGGATTTCCATCCCACCAGGCAATAAGAATGCACTCTTCTTTTCAGGTATCAGTGGAAGTTGAATAGGAACTTGGACTTCTTCCTCTGCCTGGCAGCAATGAGGTAGTGTAACCCCATCTTAGAACAGAATGGTGTCTCAGAAAGCCAGCTAAAATAGATTTATACATCCTAATATCTCTGGTGAATATAGATGTAAAACTCCTCAACAAAATATTAGCAAACCAAATTCTGCAATACACCATGATCAAGTGGCATTTTTTTTCCTGAGATGCAAAATTGGTTCAATATCTACAAATCAATTAATGTGATACACCACATAAACAAAATGAAGGATAAAAATCATATGATCATGTCAAGAAATGCAGGAAAAGCATTTGACAAAATCCAACAACCATTTATGATTAAAACTCTCAGCAAAGTGGGGATAGAGGGAACATACCTTAACATAACAAAGGCCATATATGGCACATCCGCAGATAATATCATACACAATGGTGAAAAGCTGAAAGCTTTTTCTTAACATCGTGAACAAGATAAAGATGTCCACTTTAACCACTTTTATTAAATATAGTATTGGAAATCCTACCCACAGCATTCAAACAAGAAAAACAACTAAAAGGCATCCAACTTGGAAAGGAAGAAGTAAAACTGTCAGTAGTTGCAGATTACATGATACAATATATTGAGTACCCTAAAGACTGTACCAAAAAACTATTAGAACTAATAAATGAATGCAGTAAAGTAGCAGGATACAAAATTAGCATTCAGAAATAGGTTGTATTTTTGTACACCGATAAGAAACTATCCTTAAGAGAAATTAAGAAAACAATCCCACTTACAATTTCATCAAAAAGAATAAAACACACAGGAATAAATTTAACCCACGAGGTAAAAGATCTGGAAAACTATAAGACAATGAAGAAAGAAATCAAAAAAATGGAAGGCTATACTGTGCTCATGGATAGGAAGAATCAACATTGTTAAAATGTCCATACTACCCAAAGAATCTACAGATTCAGTACAATCCCTATCAAATTACCAATGGCATTTTCCACAGAACTAGAACAAATAATTCTAAAATTTATATGAACCACAAAAGATCCCATATAGCCAAAGCAATCTTAAGAAAGAACAACAAAGTTGGAGGTATCAGGCTATACAACAAGGCTATTGTAATCAAAACAGCATGGTACTGGCATAAAAATAGACACAGAGATCAATGGAACAGAATAGAGAGCCCAGAAATAAACCCATGCCTATACGGTCAATTACTCTAAGACAAAAGAGGCAAGAGTATAAATGGGGTAAAGACAGTCTCTTCCATAAATGGTATTGAGAAAACTGAACAGATACATACAAAAAAAATGAAACTAGACCACTTTCCTATACTTCATACAAGAACAAATTTAAAATTGTTTAAAGACTTTAAAGACTTAAATGTAAAACCTGAAACCGTAAAACTCCTTGAAGGAAACATAGGCAATAAACTCTTTGACATCACTCTTAGTAATATATATATATATATTAGTAATATAGTAATATAGTAATATATATATATATATTTGGATATGTCTCCTTGGGCAAGGGAAACAAAAGAAAAACTAAACAAATGGGAGTATATCAATAAAAAGGTTTTGCACAGCAAAGGAAACCATCAACAAAATGAAAAGACAACCTACTGAATAGGAGGAGATATTCACCAGTGATGCAGGGGTTAATGACCAATATATATAAAGAACTCATACAACTTAACACCAAAACAAACAAACAAACAAACAAACAAACAAACAAACAAACAAAAAACCCTTAAACAATCCGATTAAAAATTGGGCAGGGGAACTGAATAGACATTTCTCCAAAGAAGACATACAGACACATGAGAAAGATGATCAGCATCACTAATCATCAGAGAAATGCCAATTAAAACCACAATGAGATTATCATCTCACACGAGTCAGAATGGCTATCGATAAATCAGCAAACAAAAAGTGATGAGGATGTGGATAAAAGAGAATCCCCATGCACTGTTAGTAGGATTGCAAACTGGTGCTGCTAGTATGGAAAACAGTATGGAGGTTCCTCAAAAAATTAAAAGTAGAACTACCACATGACCCAGCAATTCCACTTCTGAGTATTTATGAAGAAATCTAAAACATTAATCGAAAAGTTATATGCATCCGTATGTTCATTGCCGCAGTATTTGCAATAGCCAAGTTATGGAAACAACCTAAGTGTCCATCAGGAGACAACTGGATAAAGAAATTTGGTTCATATATACGATGGAATATTAGTCATAAAAAAAATGAAATCTTACCTTTTGAGACAACATGGATGGACCTAGAGGGTACTATGCTAAGCGAAATAAGTCAGACAAAGACAAATACCAAATGATTTTACTTATATGTAGAATCTAAAAAACAAAATAAATGAACAAACAAAACAGAAACAGACTCACAGATACAGAGAACAGACTGATCGGCTGCGATGTGGGAGGAGGGTTGGGGGACTGAGTAAAGGCAGTAAGAATTACAATTGGCAGTTACAAAATAGTCTCAGGGATATAAAGTACAACATAGGGTAATATTGTAATAACTACGCACGGTGCTAGGGGGGTGTAAGACTTTTTGGGGGGATCACTTTGTAAGTTATATACTGTATACCTGAAACATAATATTAAATGTCAATTGTAATTGGAAAAAAAAATTAAAATATAGTAAAAAAATCATTTTGTAAAGTCAATATCACCCCGACACCAAAACCAGATACAGTACAAAACTACTAACCAATATTCCTCATGAATACACATGAAAAAATCCTTAACAAATTACTATGCAGTAGAACTCAGCAATTTATAAAAAGAATCACACACCACGAGAAAGTGGGATTTATTCCAAGGATACAAAGTTGGTATGGTATCTGAAAATCAATTAATGTACTCCACCATATTAACAGGCTAAAGAAGAAAAAAATCACATGGTTATATAAATCAATGCAGAAAAATCATTTGATAACACAATCTTCATTCATTATAAAAAAACTCTCAGAACACTAGTTATAGGGGGAACTCAACTTGACAAAGAATATCTACCAAAAACCTACAACTAACATCATATTTAATGTTCCCCTAAGACTGGGAACAAGGCCAAGATATTTGCTCTCACCACTTGTATTCTACATAGTGCTGGGGATTCTAGCCAGTGCAATGAGGCATGAAAAGGAAATAAAATGTATATATACCTATATACAGAAAGAAAGAAAGAAAGAAAACTTCCCTTTTTTGCAGATGGCATAACTGTCTATATAAAACCCCAATTTATGAAGAAAAACTAGAATAAGTGAGCTCAGCAAAGTCGCAGGATACAATATAAACATACAAAAACCAATTATATTTTTACATACAGATAATGAACGCATAGACAGTAAAATTATAAGCACTATCATTTATAATCATTCATATTTGTATGTAAATATTTGTATGTAAATATAACATGTATAGGACTCGTTTGTTGAAAGCTTCATATAGATAATAAATCAAAGAAAGGCTGAATAAATAGAGAGGCATACTATGCTCGTGGATTAGAAAACACAACACAGTAAAGATGTCGGTTCTTCCCAGTTTAACACAATGCTTATAAAAATTCCAGCAAATTGTTTTGCAGATAACAACAAGATTATTCTAAAATTTATATGGAAAGGCCAAGGAACTAGAATAGCTAAAAAATTTTTGAAATAATAAAGTGACATGAATCAATCATCCTGATTTTAAGATTAATTATATAACTATAGTAATCAAAACTGTGTGGTGTTGGCAGAGAGACAAATGTAGATTGAGAGGACAGAACAGAGAACCCAGAAACAGACCCACGCAAATATGCCTGACTGATTTTTGAGAAAGGTGTGAAAATGATTCAATTAAGGAAGGACGGCCCTTTCAACAAATGGTGCTGAAGCAGTTGGACGTCATAGGCAAGAAAATCTTCAGGAATAGGGCTAGGCAAAGCATTCTTAGACTTGACACTAAAAACATGATTCATAAAAAGAAAATTGACAAATTGAAGCTAATCAAAATGAAATACTTTTTACTCTGTGAAAGACTCTTTTAAAAGAATGAAAAGCTACAGAGTGGGAGAAAATATTTGCAGATCACATATTTGGCCATGGATATTATCTAGAATATATGAAGAACTCTCACAGCTCAACGGTAAAAATGTAATCCGGGTAGAACATGGTCATAAGACATGAACTGAAGAGGACATAAGATGGCAAATAACACATGAAAAGATGTCAGCCATTAGGAAAATATAAGTTAAAACTAAATGAGATTAATACTATAAACCTAGCAGATGGCTAAAGTAAATATTGACAACACTATATGCTCGTGGGGATGTGGAGAAACGATAACTCATACACAGTTGGTGAAAATGAAAACTAGTAAAGCCATTCCGGAAAAGAATTTGGTGGTTTCTTAAACTAAACATACAACTACCATATGATCCAGCAATCGTATTCTTGGACATTTATCGTAGAGAAAAAAAGACTTATGTTCACATAAAAACCTATACACGAATGTTTATAGCAGCTTTATGTGTAACAGCTCCAAACCGGAAACAACCGATGTAGCCTTCAATAGGTAAATAGTTAAACTGCGGTAATCCATACCAAGGAATACTATTCAGCAATAAAAAGGAGTCAGCTGTTGAAACAATCTAGATGAATCTCTGAAAAATTATGCTGAGTGAAAAACCAATCCTCAAAGTTTACATACTGTATGATATCATTCTTGATATGATAAACTTATAAAAATGAACAGATTAAATATTGCCAGGGGTTCTTGGGGTGGGGATGAGGGTGAAGTGGGTTATAAAAGGACAACATGAGGGATGCTTGTGACAGGAATGTTCTGTAACAGTGACAACATCCCGGTTTTGATGTTGTACTATAATTTGGGAGGATGTCATCATTGGGGGAAACTGAGTAAAGGGCAGAAGGGATTGCTCTGTATCATCTCATATATGCATGTGAATATACAATGATCTCAAAATAAAAAATCGAAAAGACTGGTATTTGCTTCTCATTTGACTAAACAGTTTCCTTTCTCAGTTGGTCAGAACTTGGAAGAGAACGGGGCAGTGCGGCAGGGCTTAAAATGGGAGAATATGGAGATCAAACCTACCATAAATCTCACAAGCAACCAAGCATTTAGAATTCAACACAAACTCAGGAGACAGAGCAAATGCTTCCAGTTGGCTGTACTAAGTTTTCTTGGTTCCCAATTCTAACCACAGAACTGGTGTTTATAGTGGAGAATAATATTTGTTAAGGATAAATTTGACTAGCAGACAATTACAATGCTCTGATCGAACCATATTATTAACCTTCCACAGCCATTTTTATGC
Source organism: Pteropus medius (assembly GCF_902729225.1). Lineage (NCBI taxonomy): Eukaryota > Metazoa > Chordata > Mammalia > Chiroptera > Pteropodidae > Pteropus > Pteropus medius. Next base: position 6,211,858 of record NW_024349803.1, read on the forward strand.
TTGGTCATGTTGTTCTAGTACATTTCTTCAACAGTGGATACTTGCTCAGTTTCCCTACCACTGTGATGTTCAGTGTGCTAGCCACTAATCACATGCGGCTATTGAGCATTTGAAATATACTTAGTCTGTACTGAGATGTACTATAGATATACTATAATGTACTAAATGTACTATAATGTACTAATGTACTAATATGTACTATAATGGACATATACACCCAATTTAGATGAATCAGTATTAAAAAATGTTAAAATACCTTAATATTTTTATATTGATTTCATGTTGAAATGATAACATTTTGGATCTATTGGACTAAATAAAAGGTATTAAAGTCAATTTCATCTATTTCTTTTTACTTTTTAAAAATGTACTAGAAAATTTTAAATTGCATTTGTGCCTCACAATATATTTCTATTAGATGGCTCTGCCCTAGAGTTTGAAACAAGGCTCTGAATTAACAACTTCAAACAAGCCACCAGTGGTTAGTATTTTTTGATGGAACTAGGCGATTATAACTTCATGAACAGACTCAAAATGCATTTACTTCTTAGCTTTAGAATCAAGGAAACTTTTCAGCTGGGTTTTTACAGACCCTAGGGTCGCTGAAAAGCATTCAGTGCGTAGAAACTGAGTGCTCTAAGGGACTGCCAGATTATTTATTAAGACTGATCTATGATATAGAACTTTTAGCTTTAGTGCCTGGAATATTAGCTTTAGCAGCTGGAAGGAGTCTCCAAATTCAGGGAAAAGGAATGTTACTTTCACAAATTGGGCGTTGGGGCGGGGAGGGAGGGGAAAAGCTGGCCCAGATTTTTGTTTATGACATGCTCACACATCTCTTTTACTTCTGTCAGATCATTTTCTTTGTGCCAAATACAGGAAGTTTCCAGTAAAGGGAATCATATTTTGAAAAGCCCAGGCTTGTTCTGCTTGATAGATTAACTTTAGAAAGCGGGAGGGAAATTTTCCTCTAGTGTAGTATTAAAAAATCTCACGAAAGCAGCTCTTGAGCAGAGTGCTTTCGTGTGTTCAAGATGCCTGTCCATCAACCTTTCTGTGTCCTCCCTTCACCCTACTCCAGGGGTTGGATGCAATCTTGAAAAGAGAAAAGTGTAAGAAGTGATAGTTGACTGCCATGAGCAGTCCTTTAGCATCTACTCCAGTAGCCACATAGAGCTGTATCCACGGCCACCCAAATTCACACCTTCTTACCTCCTCTCACAGTGCCCATGAAGCAGCTGAAACTTTGCCTTCACTATGTACTAAAAAGGGCTTCCCCACGAATTCTTCCCAGGTATATGTCATAGAGCAAGCTGTATTTTTCCATTAAAACAATGTTACAACTAAATCATAGATAGGGCTAAATAATATGTCACAAAAAAACAAACATAGCCTATGGAAATTTAAGATAAAAAAACATGCTGCAAAATTTTATAAGATGGTCACTAATGTACTTTACAAGGGGACCAATGCACTAAATGTACATGTCCAGCAAACACAAATACAATTTTATCACCACAGGTTTGCCCCAACACTAACATGTTAGCAACTGTAAGTATTAAATATTTAAAACTAATTTTTCTTGTCTTCTTAGAAGTTAGAGAGGGTTTGGGGGGGATGATTGGAATATTTCACTTCTCTTAAAAAATTTTCCAAGGAAGTCTGAAATGATGACTTCTTCCCTCTTGAAAATATTCTCTAGTTTTGATTATATTGCCCACACTGTTTATTGTGCTTTGTAAACAACAGACTCAGTCATAAATAATTTATAGATGAGGATTCAAAAAATCATGAACATCCCACCAAATGCTGGTCCCATGTCTACTTTCATTTCTACAGTGACAAGGAACTTGCTTCCTCCTGAAGTAGTCCATTCTATATTTAGATCTCTCTTTTCACTGAGTTTTAGGCTGTTTTCCTATATCTCTACACTTACCTATCTGGAATTCCTTCCAGAAAGCCAAAAAACAAAGCAAATCCCTCTTCTTCTGACAGCCCTCTTGTTTCCACACAGAGTGCTAGTGTTCAGATTCTCTAGAGAATGAAAGTCAGAGAAAGTTGAAGGAATTGTGCACACTCTGTATGCTGAAGTGTAGAAGCCCTTTTGGAGTTACTTAATCTTGCAGATATATCTCTTTCAGCAGACTATATTTAAATACAGACATAAATATACTTTGTGGAAAAGAATCACCTTGTTTATGAACAGGAAATCTCTCTCTGACCAAGTAATGCTGTTTTGGTTCAAGGTTAGTGTAGTGCATTGGGCTATGATAAATTGAAATAAATAATCATCCTTACATGTGAATACAGTTTCTTCTTAAAGGCCACCCTTTGTGTTGCCTGTTCACACATGATCTGCAAAACGCGTTCTGCCAAACCTACTGCTCTCATACAGTGGTGGACTCTGGCAGGCCCAAGGCGGCCTTGGGCAATTTCGAATCCTCTTCCTTCACCTGTGATAAAGAAAAGAACATGAAAGTGGCCACCGCCCAAGATTTTTTTTCTTTACACAAATCCGGACAAAGTGAAGAGCTACCTTCAATAAAAATGGCATTCCGATAGGAAAAAAGTTCTATAATCAGGTTCATTATACATTTATGGAATTTTCGCTTTCTGTTTTTTAAACCACCATAAGTCATTAAATCTTTTGATCAAATTTAAGAACTATCTCTAAGTACCTACTAGGCATAAGCTATTTATTAGTGCTGCAATGGTTAAGAAGGTAGATTAGACAGTCCCTACACTAGTTTAGAATCAAGAAGAGGGGACAAAGATGCTAGGGATAAGGGATAAGGAGGACAAAGAAAAGCAAAGGAGGGAGAGACTGTAAACTTAGCTCCTGGCAAGCATCAGGGGCTTGCTCAGTGGATGGGATAAGAAACACAAAAAAAGAGGTGTCATTTGAGATGTTCTCTGATGCTTGGGTAGGGTTCCAACAAGCAGGAGGGTGGTGTCATTCCAGGTATGTAGTATTCAAAGTAATATATGTTTCCAACATATATATAAGACTTGAATTCAAAAAGTATCAAGGTTTTCTTAAAACAAGTAGAGGCCTGAAGGTCATATTTTAGGAAAAAGTATGTTGCTCTGAATCGTGTAATTTTTGTATTTAGCTATGTTTTCAACTGATGTGATACAAAACCACAATCAAATACTTTAATAAAACATTGTTTCATGTAAGAAAATCCACCAAATAGAAAAATGTTCTCTTGTAAATGGAGTGAGATGGGAAAGTATCTAAATTAAGGTAGATTTCATATCTTTTCCATATTTAGGCTTGAAAATATTTTAATACACAATACTGGGGAATCATTTTTACAAATTTATCTCACCTAGTATTAAATTGGTGGCAGGAACTCGCACTTGATTAAAATGGATCTCAAAATGTCCTCCATGCAAATGATCTATCAAATAGGAAATAAAATTTTAAAGAGCAAAATGAGTTGATTAAAATATAGTCACATATAATTAATCTACTGAAGTATAATTACTCAAAGAAAGTGGGATTTAAAAGCCTCATATGTCACAGACATTCCTAGGTAGATCTGAGCTCTGAACCTCCAGCATCCCTTAGTCCAGAAAACCCATCAAGTGTTCAAGTTAGAAGAGATTTTAGAAATCATTTGATCCAGAGGTTTTTGGACTCATTCTCTAAAGTTGTAGAGCTGCTAAAAGGGAAGACGGCCTCGCAGCACCAACCAGACTATTTTGTTATAGTTTTATTATTGCTTCTTCTTTGAAAATTTTTATACACGCTTCCAAAGAAAATTTTGCTTGGGAAGAAAAAAAAAAAAAGGTTCCAATCTTTCAAAAATTGAAAGTGACTAATGTAATTCAAGTTTCTTATTTTATCATTATGGAAACTAATGCCTGATGATGCTAAGAGGCTGCTCAAAGGGACAGAGCAGCCTCAGCATTAGAGATAAAGCACAGACTGGTTTACTCCCAATCTAGGCTTGTTCGCTATGTGTTTGCCTCTTGAAAATATTGGCATTTGACTGAAACTGGGAACATATTCACACTTTGTCTTTACAGAACCCCTGCTCCTGCCAAGTTCTGGAGATAAGCTCATGCTAACTCTCCACCCTTTTCCTGTCAGATTAGACATTAATAATCAACCTTCTCCACACTGTTTCTTTTGGCCTTGGGCATAGGGAGTTGGAGAGGTGCTAGTGAATTTGTCATACTGAAAATTCAAAGATAGGCTCTGCGATGGACAGTATTTGCAGCCAACCTATATTACAAGCCCATTTTTGGGGTCATTCAGGCTGTTGGTCTGCTTCCTCACGCACAGTTTGCTCCAGTGAGCTTGTTCCCATCTTGCCAACACTTAACCTGTGAGTACATTCCACAGCTACATTCTACAGAGGGTGATGATGTCAAATGTTCTACAAAACTGCAAGTCTTACATCTGCTACTTGAACTTTTTCATTAGCCATATTCAATGATAAAGAGAAAGTCAGAGTCATCACAGAACCGAAGTTCAATATACTTTTTCATAGCATGAACACCTGCTGTATAATCACCATGCTATTTAATTTCCATACTTACATGTCTGTAGTTATTTCCTACCTCCTCCCCCCCAGCATGCAAACTATTTGAGGGCAGAGATCTTAGTCTATTTTTTTCACTAATTTATTCTAAGCATTGAGAACAGTGCTCGGCATTCAATAAATACTTGCTGATTGATGACCTGAGTAGAAAGCAAACAGTGGACGTTAGCTTGAGGTGAGTGGCAGGAAATAAAAGTATCCTTGCTTCTTGGAAATTCCACCAAAGCTAAACTTTCTGATGCTAGGATAAATTTTATTGCAGATTACCTAGATTTAATTTTTCTATATATATTTCATTAATCCATCCTCCTGGATGGCAGAGAGAAGACTGGTGGTCAGAGCTGCTATTCCTTGAATATAATCTCCCCTTTTCCAAAAGTAAAAAAAAAAAAAAAGAAGTAGAATCCCACACAACCTCTTTTTATTTGCCATATTCTGAACACTGGCATTTATATTAAGATGGTTGTCAGGGCCAAAAGATTTCTGAGACACATCTCATACACTAAAATGCTATCTGTTCCCTTCAGTATTACTACATGTGCTAGTCTTCCTGAACGGTCATGTTGATTGAGTACTTACCTATGTAGCCAAAAATCGACAAAGGCCTTATTATTTCTACTCCAGGTGTGTCGATAGGAACAAGAATTACGCTGTGTTGTTTGTATCTGGTCAAAAGGAAAACAGATGTTAGGAGAAGTTTGCTAAGTGGAAAAATAAATGTTAGGATGTTAGGTGGTCACAAATGTTAGGATGTTAGGTGGTCACAATTGTCTTTTTGTTGTTGTTATCATGTAATCATGTAAGTAATGATGTCTGGAATGGGGTCTAAAAAACATACATCAAGCACAGTCAGATGCAGGCTGTGATCTGGAATGATAAGGATTTGAAAATAATTAAGTTATTTGATTGGGGCTTCTCATTGCTCAACAGTGAGAACTGAAATACAATACTAAACATTTTTCAGAATAACTACCTTTGATCTAAATATCAATTACTTAGAGACAGTTCTGAAAATTTCTATGTCTTATAATCTGATCCAAAAAACTGAGCATTCAGCATCACTTTTAATATAGGAAATTCCACACTGAAGAACGTATAGCAACACTCCTTAAAATGATTCCTAAATATATCTTTTAGCAAAATTATGAAGTATAAATATGTGACATTTAATATCATATTATGATTTGTGAGCCCAAATGGTACATTTTAAGTAAATTAAGTGGAAAGAAAGACTCTTATTCCTACATAGATTTCTCAATCACAATTGTTTTATTACCTGTCTGTAAAGCTGGTTTTAGTTCTTCCGAAAACAACTGCAATTTTGCACTTTGGGTTCCCAGCTCCTAAAACCAAGGGTAAAATGAGCAGAATACATCATAAAAGGACATTTTTAGTCTGACATTGTATCCTAAAAGTTCTAATCCTTCCACGTTTATCTCTGGCAAAAAAAAAAAAAAAAAAAAAAAAAAAGGAAAGAAAACCTTAATTTATTAAATAAAAATAATGCTTATGGGCAAAACTACATAACTTAAGAAAAATGACTAGGCAAGGCCAACAATGGACTCCTCAATGAAAACTGCTGCACAAAAATAACAAGAAGCCATGAAAAAGCTGTAACCCTTAAGGCAAAGTGACAGCTCTCCCATTCATACCATTTCAGATGTCAATATGGCAGAAAGGTTGTGAAATTCTGCTGTATTTTCTCCTGTTTAGACCTCATATTTTCTGACACATGGACAAGAAGTTATTAAAATTCATACTTACTCCTCAACCAGTAGCTGAGAAAAACCTAATTTTCCCAGCAATGGAGTTGGGTAAGGGAGAGTCTGTTTAAGTCTCTCAGTACCTATTCAGACAGTGTTTGCCCTAGCTATACTGTGGAGCAGCTGACAATGCTTTTCTTGGAGCTATAAACATATATGAGGCTCTAAGTCCATCTTCAGTAAGCCTAGGTTCTCATTTATTTATTAAGGGTTGGAAATTTAAAAATATAGTTATTCTCATTTTAACGCAAACTTTTATTTTATCACAGTTCAGAGGTCTATGGCAATTTCCCAAAGAGGTCTTACTGGAAAACAAACAAACACATTTCATTGTCACCAGTAAGTTTAAGAACCTGGGCCCTCAAGGAAACTACCATTTAACTGGCTTTCTAATTACAAAACCATAAACAACTGGGTCAGACTGAGTTTAACATGTCTGTACAAAGTCTTAAATTATCAGACTTCTTATAAAAAGTGCTGTCAAAAGGTTTGAAATTATATAAAGATTCAATAAGAAATGTTAGGAATTATGTCAGATACTTGAAGAATGCCACAAAATCCCAGGAGTTAAAAGGATAAACTCCATGGAACATATGAAAAGACAATGCAGAGATGTAATCGGCAAAATCCAGACAGTGGGAAATTTGAGACAAATAATCCAGTTTCTTAAATAATTAAATTGCAATAAAAAGAAAAAAGAGAGCTTACAGATTAAAACATACTTAAAAAAACATATCAACCACTTGCAATTTTTAGACCTCATTTGGATCCTAATTCAATAACTAAAATATTAATAATTTTGAAATAATTACATTGTGAATGTTTACTGGATATGTAATAATATTAAGTGATTTTATGTGTGCTAATGGTATTGTGGTTACATTTTGAAAATAGCTCTTATTGTGATACATACTAAAATATCTGAAGGAAATGATGTGACATCTGGGATTTATTTCAAAATAATATGAGGAAGAAAGTAATGGGAGTAGGGATGAAGCAAGACTGATCATGAGCTGGACATTGTCGAGTCTCAGAACTGTTCAAAGAGTATTCCTAGGAGATCGAAATGTGTAGCAGAGATATGAAGGAGAAAATATGGGTGGTACACTGAAATGTCTGGGAACAGCTCACATAATAGTGAACATGAAGAGTAAAGGAGAGGAGGGCCCAGAGGAAAGAGAGGACTTTAACTCTATAGATTGAGAGGGAATTGGATAAAGGACACAGTGAAGAAGCAGTGCTATAAGAAAAGATGATTAGGCAAGAAACAGAGCAAGGGAAGAAGAGGTAAAAAAAAAAAAGAAAAAGAAAAAGAAAGAAAGAAAAGAAAAAAGAAAAAAAATGAACAGGAGAGAGGATAAAATTGAAGAGTAAAGTTAGAAAGAAGGGGTCTACTTTAAACCCCAGCACTTATATTTGAAATTTTGAAACTCCATACGGTTGAATCTCTGGCTCTATGGAAGAAACAAATGAAACAGAAAGTACAACTATAGCTCTTGTAGTATTTTCAGTCTATTTGAGAAAATACCAAATAAACAGAGAAAACTATACAATGGAAACAATCTAGAATTTGCTAGAATTCAGAATAGAAACTGAATTGATAGCTTTTCTAAACCCAACTTGGAGAGATTCAAGATGGCAGAGATGTGTTTTTGACTCACATTACTCCTAAAATCCCATTAATATAAAAACATAAAGGTATAATGAAGGCATAACCATAACAGAAAAGTAGAGAAGGTGAGGCATAGGATTGGGGGTGCTGGTGGTCACCAACAGATAAGCGAGTTCAATAACTATGTAGGAAACAGACAGAGGCAAGTTAACTAATGAAATAGGCAGAGAAGTCAGAGTCTAGGAAATGACATAAAGATCTGCAAAGGGACAGGGCTCTGGCCCCAGAATCAGGTGTGACTGAGAAGTGAGGCTTCGAAAGAGGGAATTAATCCAAGATTTATAAGTGGGAAAATGTACCAGGTGGCACTTATAGGCAGGTATTTGACAACCTGAGGAGAAAAGTACATATGGTGTATTACAAAAAAACTTGAACGAAGTCATTCTGAGACTTAAAAGCTAAGCTTCCCATCAGCTAACTCCAGAGTGAGTCCCAGCCCTGTTCCACCAATTTTCCTTACAGAATTCCTACTCAGAAGAAAAACATGGCTGGAAAAGCCATGTTAATAATGAAGAAAACCAGCTACCCTTCTTTTTCTCTTAAGCCTGGACAGAAAAACAAGGCTCTGAACCCACAGCATTAAAGAGAATGACTGACCAAAATCAACTGTAAAATGGACCATAGAGGAACATAATAAAAAAAAAGAAACAGAGAGAACCTAAAACAAAATTGAGCTAAACCCAACAACAAAAACTCTAGGTAATGTAATCTGAGAGAGCCAAATGTATTGTAGCCGTTAAACCAATAAAGGATGCTATGAAACAGGAACAGAGAACAAGTAAAAACTCTTAGAGATTTATCTATGGCTGCTAAGACAAAGTTTAATAGAAGTGCTAAAAATCAAATCAGGAAGAGTTCCATAAGCAAAGGAAAAAGTCAGAGACTGAAAATAGGAAAGCAATGATAGAGACACTTAGAGCAAAAACGTCAAGTCCAACATCAGAAAAGGGGTCCAATAAAGAGATAAATAAAGGGAAGAATTTATCAATGACTTGTAGAAGAAAAGTTTCTAAAACTGAAAAAAAAAGTCTTCAGATAAAAAGAGCCATTGACTAGCAAGAAGAATCTATCTTCGGATATGTGCTTGTGACACTTTAAAACATCAATAATAAAGGGAAAATCCTAAGGGGTTTCAAAGAGGAAAAACAAGTCACTTAAAAAGTAATGAGGATTAGACTTGTATCAGACTAAAGACTCTAAGAGAGAGGTCTCCAGAAAAGAAAGAAATTACAGGTATAATTTAGAGGTATGTGTGTATGTGTAAGGGGGAGGAGATAAAATATGATAAAAGCAAATAATGCAATGAAAGAAAAATGACAATTGGAAACTCCAAGAAAATAATTTTTAAATGTACAAGTGAAACATGATCCAAATATAAAACCACCTACAATATGGCATGGATTTAATACATAAAGCATAAGAAAAGCTATTCTAGTATATGTATTGACATTAGACAACAAAGGCCCTTAATTCATGTTAAGCATACTTATTTCAACCAATAAAAGGCAGTTTTAGAATTTCTATAACTTGTGTGTATATGTGTATACTTTATTTTAGAGCAGTTTTGGGTCCACAGCAAAATTGAGAGGAAGGTACAGAGATTTCCCATCTACCACGTGCTCCCACCCATGCACAGCCTCTCCCTTTATCAACATCCCCCTCTAGAGTGGTACATTTGTTACAATTAATGAACCTACACTGACACTTCATAATCACCCAAAGTTCATAGTTTGTCTTACGGTTCATCCTTGATGTTGTACATTCTATGGGTTTAGACAAATAGGTGACACGTATCCATCACCATACTTCCCCAAACATCCTCTGTGCTCCACCTATACATCTCTCTCACCCCCAACCCCTGGTAACCACCAATCTTCTTATTGTCTCCATAGTTTTGCCTTTTCTAGATTATCATATGGTTAGAATCACAGCCTTTTCATTTAATAATATGTATTTGTTTCCTCTATGATTTTTCATGATTTGGTAGATCATTTCTTTTTAGCACTGAATAACATTCTATTATCTGGATGTTCTTCTTTTAAATGGCAACCTCTCCCCTTTCTCTTCATCTGAAACTCCAATTACACATATTTTAGACTTTCTGATATTCTCTCACAGCTTCCTAAGACTCTTTTAATTTCTTTCCATCTTTTCTTCAAATTGGATAATTCCTACTTGTTTATCTTCAATTTCATTAACTCTACCCCTGCCATCTGCATTATATCATTAAGCCCATTCTGTGATTTTTTTTCAGATATTTTACTTTTTAGTTCTAACATTTTAAATTGTTTTTTTGTTTTATATTTCTCTTCTGATATTTTCTTTTTCTTTTTTTAACTTCACTGAGCAAATTTATAATTGCTGCTTTAAGTCCTTGTCTGATAATTCCTATATCTGAGTCATTTGGGAATTGGACTTTCCCCTTTGAAAACTGGTAATGTTTTCCTGGTTCTTCATTTGATGAGTAATTTCAGATTGTATTTTAGAGATTTTGATGTTTTTTTGTTTTGAAGACTCTGGATCTGTTATGTGTCTCCCAAGGGCATTGATGTTTTTGTTTTATTGGGCAATTAACTTAGGTAGAGTCCAAGTGTAGAATCTGTCTCAATACAGGAGGGTGGGAGATCAAATTTCAGTTTAGTTCTTTTTACTTAGCTGCAAAGTGCTTGGAGTCTGCCCTGTGCATGACTGATTCAGGAGTCAGCCAGAAACTTGGGCAAAGTTTACACATAAAACCTGGAGCTCCCCTTTTCTGGCTTTCTTCTTTTTTGGACTATCCACCCTATTCCCTCATTTTCCAGCAGCAATGGCTGCCCCAGACACTGTCTTCTGGTTTCTTAGACCATAAAAACCAGAGTTTTCTAGAGAAGCTTCAGCTTTCTCATGCCACAGTGTGTCCTCAAACCAAAGTCTAAAAATGAAAACCCACCTCGTGCCTACATCGTCTTCCAATTTCGACTCCAAAATCAGCCTGCTTTTGGTCACTCCCAAGAGTTTTTAGGCGGTTCCTTTTTTTTTGTAGCTTTTTAGTTGTTATCTGTGAGAAGGCTGATCTTAGGTGCTAATTCCCCCACACCAGAAGTGGAACTCCCTCAGAGGGCTTCTCTTTACCCATTCTTCACTTACTTGGTGTGATAGTTTCTTATATATTCATGTACCTATCATTAGTGTCTGTAGAAGTTTTAGAAATGTAATGATCACCTCAAAATATGACCATATAAGAACTGGAAATCTTAGAAGCTCTAAAATTTTAAAACCCATAAAACCAAGAGCTTAAAATTCTAATCCCCTCAATTATTCTGTCTTGTAAATTATACATGTAAAGTAAAATACAGTTAAGATTAAAATGCAATTGTTTTAAAAAAAACAATGCTTGTAATTTGGATTCTTTCAAATTTAACAGAATCTATGTTTCAATCAGTTCTGACCCAAAGAGCACTAGGATGATTAAAATGGCAGATAATAATACTTTCATGTCATCATAGATCTTATCTGAAATTTCTTATCTGAAAATGCTGGACTGGGGAAATTGTTTTTCACTCTTTATTGGTCATAGCAGTGCAATAATATGCAATCATGCTTTGGTTCTTGGTTAGAAATTATAGAAAATGACTTTTTTCTAGAGAGGCTCACTTTTAATTTTTCAATTGAATATTTTTCTAGTTGGGGTTTTTGAGGTTTTAGTTGTGGGAAACCTTGAGGCCCACAGGCTGAAGGGTCAGACCACTTGCCTCATATAACTGTCTCTTTGGTGTGCATACTTCTGAAAATTAGATTAGGACATAATGGCATGATTTGGGGTTCATCTTCATTGGAGATCCTTTTCTTTCTCAATTTCTATCCTGGTAATCAAGAACATTTTGGATAAATCTTTTAAGGTTTCATGGCTCTTAATCCTAGATAACCAGAAGCTGAATCCTTCAAAAGTAAAATCTTCTCTACAATTCCCTTAGGCTCTAGTCGAAAGCCCTATTTTTCTAATATGCAGAATATATTTTTTTCTTTAATATTTCCCAGTAGCCTTTCTTGCTTTGCTCTTTCTGTCATGAAAATGTGTTGCCACAGTTTTATGTAAATGCCTAATATTTTTCAAATATCAGGTAATTTTGAAAAAAAAACCTAAAAAAAAAAGGCAAATAAATTATTTGATTCTCTCTTGCTCAATCTAATATGGAAAACTATTCAGATTAAAAAAAAAAATAAAACTTCTAAATTGGCTCTCCTTCTGAGGTCATTAAGTAGAGGAAGGGTGAGTGCTTAGGTTATACATTTTGAAATGTTTTGATTTAACCTTGATATTTCAGAAAATGGAAAAAATCCCTCACAAATATATCATCTCATCTTAGCTACAAGCAGAATTTGGCAGGTAGAGCAGCTGAAATGTCTTTCTTCTAAAGAGAGTTTTTGCTCTTTTATATTATTTTAGTTAATGAACAGGATACCAAATGTCATAAATGAAATATATTAGAGGAAATCTGAATAGATCAGTAAGCATTTAAATATATCTGTTGTATCACAGGCCTTCATGAATGAAAACAGATGGCATAGATAAAATAATTTTGTTTTTCATCTAGACTCTGTGGTATTTCAAGACTGTTCATGAGTCAGGATTAAGTCAGGCTGAAAATGACATCTTCCTGATATTTGCTGATGAATTTTAATTTCTTAGGCTCTTACAAACCACATGGCTATCACACAAAATCATTCTGTAACACAAGGAAAGATGACAGGTGGAGAAAAAACATGACCGTTGAGTATAGATGCAGTCTATAACAATAAAATGATGTACACAATTACATAATACGAAGAACAGTTAGGCATCCATAAAGTCTCAAGGCTATATCTTCTACCAATATTGACTATCTGAGGTGAAATACTTAAACTTAATTTGGTCTTAGCTTTAAAACTAATAGATAGCTTTAATTCAAATTAGAATCAAAAACCATTATGAGTTAAGTACCATTTTATAATGAAATTTCCACTTGTTAAATTAATGTTTATCATATAAGCATACGGTTAAAAAAACTCCACTAAACTGACCCATTGAAATTCATTTACTCTACCTCTAGTAAGGTTTATATCTAAAAAGTATTCAATGAATGTTACATGCTGCTGTTACTGTTTCTGTTGTTACAGGATATGGTTGGATCAAAATCAATTCCAAATAGATCAGAACTGAAATTTTTTTTTACATTTAAATAAACCATAAAAAAAACCTAGAAGATAATTTAATATTTAAGAAGTCTCTGGATAGGAAAGAAATTTTAAACCTTAAAAATGATAAATGAAATCATAAGAAAAAGTTCAATTGGTTTGTCTATATAAAACTATTATACATTAAAAAAACAATTTGGGGAAAATATTTCATATGTGGCTGGCAAGGGCAGGGGAAGAGTACTGAATCTGTTATAAGTCACTTAGAAAGCAACATGGTAGTCAACATATTCTATTGTCAAGGTTCTAGGGAAATAGATACTTCTATACATTATTGGTGGGAGTACAAGTAATACCATCCTTATGGTGTACAATTTGGCAATATCCATCAAAATTACAGATTCATTTATTCTTTGATCCATCAATTCGACTTCTGGGATTTAGCTATTTCTGAATGAAACGACAGATGCACAAGATTATTCATTGCAGTAGCATTATTTGTATTTGCAAAGAATTGGGCATAAACCAGTATCATTCAATAGGAGACTATTTAAATATATGGTGGTATGTCCATATAATGGAACTCTTCCAAAAAGCTTAAGGAAGATTTTGATGCACTTATCTGAAAGAACTCTAGAATTATTCTACAGTGTAAAGAGTAAGAATGCTATCTTTTGTGCAAAAAAAAAAAAGGCGGGGGGGATAGTTATACATAGTCACATTCTTCAACATTTTATCAATAAGATTTGATTAAGTTCAGTTTCCCACAATATCTACAAATATGCTCTCCATAACATCATTATAATAGCAATACATTGGAAACATTCTAAAAGTCCTATATTACTTGATTGGTAAGGCAAATTATGATAATCCACAATAAAAGCTAAGATGTATAAGAGATAGTATGATAAAGTGGAAGTAGTCTATGATTGAATATCTGGATCCAAAATTTCAGCTCCATTGCTAAACTTACAAATCTGTGGAGGGAAAGTTACTTAAACACTAACTGATCGATTGAATGATTCATTCTTTCGTTCATGTATTTAATTTTTATTTAGTATGCTGTTCCTATGAGTAAGGCACAAAGCTAAATGCTAAGGATACAGCAGAATATAAGATTGCTATAGAAGAAAGAGTATTTTAATAAGTAGTAACAACAGAATGACATAGTATTATCAGAGTAAAGAGTATATATATCTGATCTAATCTAGAAAGGTTAAGGATTAAGTAACCTTAAGGTCAGACTGAATCTGAATCCTAAGTAGGAGTTAAGGAGCTAAAGTGAAATGAGATGAGTATTCTAGATAGGAGTGATAGCAAGAGCAAAGGCCCACAAATCAGTAATGAATATACATACCATATAGATAAATGAAAGAGATTATGTAATTGTTAACTATGGAGGCTGTAGTTAGACTATTCATTGAAGAAATATAGCATCTACTACTGATCAAGATGGCTGAGTAGGTAAATGCTATTGCTCGTCTCCTTCCATGACCACATCAAAATTACAACTAAGGCTGATCACTTTGTAAGCTATATAAATGTCTAAACACTATGCTGGTGTAGCAATGCTGATACCAGACAAAAGAGAATTTAAAACAAAGGCTATACCAAGAGACAAAGAAGGACATTTCATAATGATAAAGAGATCAATTCAACAAGAGGATATAACATTTGTAAACATTTATGCACCCAATGTAAGAGCACCTAAATATATAAAGCAAATGTTAATGTACATAAAGAGAGAGACTGACAGTAATACAGTCATAGAAGGGGACTTTGACACCCCATTGACATCAATGGATAGATCATCCAGACAAAAAATCAAAAAGGAAACAGCAGCCTAAAATGACACAGATGGATTTAATTTCTATTTTTGGAAAACTTCACTCCAAAGCACATTCTTCTCAAGGGCATAAGGAACATTTTCCAGGATAGACCACATGTTAGGTTATAAAACAAGGCTCGATAAATTATGAACACTGAAATTATATCAAGCATCTTCATTGCTCATAATAGTATAAAATTAGAAATCAATTATAAGAAGAAAACCTAAAAAACATAATAAAGATCATATATGGCACATCCACAGATAAAATACTCAGTGGTGAAAAGCTGAAAGCTTTTTCTTAACATCAAGAACAAGACAAGGATGTCCACTTTTACTACTTTTATTAAATATAGTATTGGAAATCCTACCCACAGCATTCAAACAAGAAAAACAACTAAAAGGCATCCAACTTGGAAAGGAAGAAGTAAAACTGTCATTATTTGCAGATAATATGATACTATATATTGAGAACCCTAAAGATTGCACCAAAAAGAACTCATAAATGAATTCAGTAAAGTAGCAGGATACAAAATTAATATTCAGAAGTTGGTTGCATTTTTACACACCAATAATGAACTGTCCTAAAGAGTTAAAATTAAGAAAACAATACCATTTAAAATTTCATCAAAAACAATAAAACACATAGGAATAAATTTAACCAAGGAGGTAAAAGACCTGGAAAACTATAAGACATTGAAGAAAGAAATCAAAGAAGACACAAATAAATGGAAGGCTATACTGTGCTCATGGATAGGAAGAATCAACATCATTAAAATGTCCATACTACCCAAAGTAATCTACAGATTCAATATAATCCGTGTCAAAATACCAATGGCATTTTTCACAGAACTAGAGCAAATAATCCTAAAATTTATATGAACCACAAAAGATCCCATATAGCCGAAGCAATCTTGAGAAAGAACAACATTGGACATATCACGCTACTTGACATCAAACTATACTACAAGGCTATAGTAACCAAAACAGCATGGTACTGGCATAAAAATAGATACAGAGATCAACAGAACAGAATAGAGTCCAGAAATAAACTCATGCCTCTATGATCAATTAATCTATGACAAAGGAGACAAGAATATACCATGAGGTAAAGATAGTGTCTTCCATAAATGGTGTTGGGAAAACTGGACAGATACATACAAAAAATAAAACTAGGTCACTTCTTACACTACATATAAGAACAAATTCAAAATGTTTTAAAGACTTAAATGTAAGTCCTGAAACCATAAAACTCCTCAAAGGAAACATAAGCAGTAAACTCTTTGACAGGTGATAGTCACCAATGATATATCCAATAAAAGGCTAATATTCAATATACATAAAGAACTCACACAACTTAACACCTAAAACAGAAACAATCTGATTAAAAAGTGGGCAGAGGGCTTGAACAGACATTTCTCCAAAGAGGACATACAGATGACCAATAGACATTTGAAAAGATTCTAAACATCACTAATCATCAGAGAAATGAGAAATGACAAAACCACAATGAGATTATCATTCACACCTGTCAAAATGGCTATCATCAATAAATCAACAAACAAGTGTTGGTGAGGATGTGAAGAAAAGGGAACCCTCATGCACTTTAGGCGAAATTGCACACTGGTGCCACTACTATAGAAAACAGTATGGAATTTCCTCAAAAATTTTAAAAAGAACTACCACATGATCCAGCAATCCCACTTCTGAGTATTTATCTGAAGAAACCCAAAACACTAATTAGGAAAGATAATGCATCCCTATGTTCACTGCAACATTATTTACAATAGCCAAGATGTAGAAGCAACCTAAGTGTCTATCCATAGATGAACGGAGAAGATGTGGTATGTATGTATAATAGATTACTCGGCCACACACAAGAATGAAATCTTACCATTTCCAACAACATGGATGGACCTAGACAGTATTATGCTAAGGGAAATAAGACAGAGAAAGATAAATACCATATGGTCTCACTATACAGGTAACCTCTAGACCTATATACATTTATTTATAATAAATAAATAAATGAATAACAAAACAGAGTCATAAAGAACACATTTATGGTTGCTAGATAGTAAAGGATTGGGGGGCTGGGTGAAAAAGGTGAAGGGATTAAGAAATACAAATTTGCAGTTACAAAACAGTCACGGGATATAAAGTACAGCATAGGGAATGTAGTCAATAATATTATAATAACTATGTATGGTGTCAGGTGGGTACTAGACTTATCAGGGGAATGACCTCGTAAGTTTTGTAAATGTCTAACCACTATGGTGTATCCCTGAAACTAATATAATATTGAATATCAACTCTAATTGAAAAATAAAAAGTTTTTTAAAAAGTATAACATCAAGGGCAAGTAAAATGGGATAATAATCAGAAGGAAAAGTAGGTTATTTATTAATTCAAAATATTTTAGGCACTTGGGATATATCAGTGAACAAAGTAAACAAAAGCACCTTCTCTGATGAAACAGTTTATTACAGGGCAAGAGGCAATAGACAGCAAACATAATAGAAATGATATGATACATTAGTACATGATAAGTGCTATGGGTAAGGTGGATTGGGAGTATAGGCAGGGGAAGGGTATTTTAAATAGGGAAGTCAGGGACTGCTTCAGTGGCAAGGTGGTAACTGGACAAAGACTTGAAATAGATGAGGGAGTGAGGCTTGCAAATATTAGGAGGAAGCACCTTCCAGCAGATAGAAGAGCCAGTACGAAAGCCCTAAGAAGGAAATGTGCCTAGTACATTCCAAAACAGCAGGGAGGCTGGTGTGGCAGAACAAGTGAACAAAGGGGCAAGTAGTATGAGAAAAGGTTAGAGGCAATGAGGGATGGAGACAGACTTTGTGGGATTTTGTAGACCACTCTAAGAATTTAGTGGAAGGATGCTCCTTCATTTCCTCGTGCCCCAATATATATCGGATCAAGAAGAAAAAGAGGTAAGAAAAGGGGAAGGACCAGGTATTCTAGAGAGGGCAGGAATAGGGATAATATTAAAAGCAGTGTCCTTCAGAAGGCAGCAAGAAATTGATGATCAGTCACGGTAAGTACAAGAGATGTCTATTTTGGGAGAAGTATGCTAGAGCCTGTGCAGGAGAGGTGATTGTCCTTGCCTCTTAGGAGTTTTGCTTTCAGTAACTTCACATTGGTATCTTGAAATTGACCATGGTGGAACCATTTACACAGTGGAAAATGACAAACACCACCAATCCAGGCACACTAAACCAGCTTGGTGAACTGGTTTAGCTGCATACAAATGACTCTTTCTGGAAGAGTAGCAGATAAGAGAGAATCTGGCTGCACCTTCAGATATGTACTGTGGGAAGATGATGGAAGATAAAGGCCCTAGAGCCTCTTCTGTGATCAATGAGTTGGATCAGTTGCTTGGAGAAAAAGACAACAGGGGTCTCAAATAACTTCTGCAGGTGGATACTGAGCCTACCCTTACATGAACATATAATAAATAAGGGAAATGTTATGCAAATGTGAGGAAGAGTAAAGTTCAAATAAACCACAAGGGCTAAATCTACATAAATTTCTCTTTAATTTTCATTTGTTTGGAAATGCAAGAAGAATAAACAACCTACTCAGACATAGGAACAGATGCTGGTCTTTGAAAAAAAGGTTACAAGAAGGCAGGAGAATTTAAATTCATGGGGAGAAGATTCTCTGGGATCAAGGATAGAGGAATACAGTGAAGTGGGGGAGGAGTCTAATAGTAAGTAAAATATTAATGTGGCATTAAAAAATTAAGTGAGGTATATGCCTAATGATTACTTAGAATTTAGGCTTTGATAATTTACTCTTCAAAAAGATAACTTTCTGGGATAAAATGTTTGTTTTCTTTCCTAGACAAAATAATGTTAGAGAATATTTCTCTAGCTGCTACCTACAAGTGCTTGTTGGCTGGCTGCCTTGTTGCTCTCAGTGGATTTTTTCGGTTAGGCAGTCAGTTCCTCAGCAACAGGCGCTTTCTGATTGCCTTCGACTGAGTGGAAACTTGGAAAGTCTGTAGTTACTGAAACAAGATGGAATTTTTTTAGGTTTGTATCCTAAGACACTTAAGAACTTGGATTTGATTTCACAGAATGGTTATACATGAAATAAAGATCAAGTGCTCACAAGATTAAATTTCAGGAAAGCCCTCTTGGGTGTAAGACAAAGGCGGGGTATAAAACGAAAACAAAAGTAGCCTGAGTTAGAGAGGTCACTTGATCTTACTCTGCGCTCAAGACTGCTGCCCTCTGCTCACTGAAACAGGTTGGTTTTTTTCATTCTTCTCTCATTCTGACTGGGATATAATATTTTTTTTAAGCGAAAGGACTCTCTATATTTACTTATATAGAGGGAGTCTTGATGCATAAAATTCTAAATGTTTACATGTGCAAAAAAGAGCTATTTAAAAACAGCTATATACTTTCACCTTAAAACAAAATTCTGAATGTAGCCAGAAGAAAATATATTATTTTAATACCATTACTTGACTATGAAATTTTAATGAGAAAATTGGTTTTGTGAAACCATTTTTTGCTTTGTTTTACAAATACTATTTTTTTGTTCTTGTAAAAATTATAAAGACATCTAAATGTGTTTCTATGTATCTGCCAGAAGATCATTTCTGCAAATATTTTCCATTTCTGCTCTTAATTATGCACATTTTTAGTAAAACTAATTTTTAAAATATCCTTCCTTAATACTTTATATTATTTCTTATTATATGGTTCAAGATTTCTGTGATAAAAGAGAAGGGAAGAACAAAGTTCATATTGTGTTAATAATTAATGCATAAGAAAGTGAAAATCATTTCCGGAGTAATCTTCTGGATTGAAATGTTTCAAATAATCTTAAAGATAAAAGTAGTCATTTAAAATTGTTGGCACCTGTTTTTAAATAATGAGAGTAGTTCTTTTATGTGGTATCTTTCCTCAAGGGACCGTCTTTACTTTTTACTCATTCAAAAAGGGTTACCAAGTGTAAAAATATTCTTTTAAAAATGTACCATAGTTGGCGCTCTATTTTGAAAATATTTTCATTAATAATTTTATAAGAATAT
The DNA here is from genome assembly GCF_902729225.1 of Pteropus medius. Lineage (NCBI taxonomy): Eukaryota > Metazoa > Chordata > Mammalia > Chiroptera > Pteropodidae > Pteropus > Pteropus medius. The sequence continues at coordinate 6,231,890 of NW_024349803.1, forward strand.
TTGAGATTCTTCCAAGGATAAAAAATAACCAAAAAGAGACAGAAAGGCTAAGGAAAAAGGAGAACAAAACTCAGCACTATAATAAAAACACTGAAAGTCATAATTAAATACATTTTAAAACTCATGAATTCTGTGTAAGCTGATCTTACTACTACAGGATATTAATAGATAATAGAGTAAAATAACTTAATGATGAAGACAGGAAAGTAACAACTTTACACCTGCTGGTAAAACCTTTGAGAGATATTAACAGAGCAACTAGTGTATGCCAAACGTTCATTAAAGTATTAATTACAAACATAAATCAAACAGGTCATACTCTTAGGGAACTTAGAGCATCGAGGAAGAAGGTAGTCTTTTCATCTTTTTCATAGGATAGGGTCAGTTCTCTGAGAGGTATGGATATATATCTTTTGGATCAGGAAAGTCTTCTGGGGAGGCGACATCCAAGTTACCTGAGTAGGAATTGGCCCTTCGAGGGAAGGGCAGGACATAGTATATCAGATAAAGGAACAGAATGAGTAATAATATAGACATGTGCTACACCATGGTGTGTGCCAACAAACTGCTGGCAAATCAGTACAATTACTATCTATGGTGTGGGGTCCATCGTAGAGATATGTGGTAGGAACTATAGGTAGGACCCCATTATGTAGGAGCCATGGGTATCATGCTAAGGATCTTGGATTATATCTTTCACATGAAGAGATGTGTCTTTCAGGTGAGGAGCTAAGCAGGGGAGTGGCAGATTGGCATTTTAGAGATACAGCACTCTGATAGCAATCAGAAAAATGGGTTTGACAAGGAGGTGGTAAGGAGAAATAAGAATAGTAGGATACCAGTTAGGAAGATATTGCAGTAGACTAGGTAAGAAACAATGATGGTTTAATTGTACAGATGTATCAAAGAGCAGATTAAAAGGAGGAGACAGGTTCAAGACCTATTTGGAAGGTAAAATCAGAATTTAGGGGCTGACTGGAAATCAGAGGTGAAGGTAAGGGAGAAGTCAAGGATGGTGCTGGCTTAAGGCTTAGGTGACTGTTGGAATGATGGTACTACCAAATGGTAGCACCAATTAAACATGCAGTGACAAGTTTTTGAGATAAGCTAACTAGAAAAGATTATTTCATAAAGGCCAACCAATGAAATTAAGTACAAATGCTGAGACAATTTATTTATTTTAAAATAAATTTATAAGTAAATAACAAAAGTAAATTTAAGTAATTAAAACGTTTTATTTCTATCAATATACTATATCAGAATTACAAATTTGTATATGTAAGAATTATAATATTTTGACTCCTTTTTGTTGAAATCTGACTAAATTTTCATATTTTAAAAACTATGTTTAAAAAAAGCCACTACTAAAAAAAAAAAGCCACTACTATTATTTGTTGCTTAATGATTAAGAAAATCCCCCAGGGTATTATTTTTAGCTTCCCTGTGTAAATCCTAGCTCCTGCATTACAGACTTGGAAAAACAGAGGATGCAAAACTAGTCTTGGGGATATACTCCAATGTGGCTTCCAATTAAAGGGTTTCAAAGAGTGGCAGATTCAGTCTCCTGTATGTTATTGCAACAATCTATTCTCTGGTAAAAGAACAAAACATATGCTAGATAAAAAGTATTTTCTTTTAAGCAAAATTAAAATGAATATCCTATATTCTTTTTGCCATTTAGGTTGCAGACATGGCTTTGGAACACAACCAGTCAACAGATTACTATTATGAGGAAAATGAAATAAATGGCACTCATGACTATAGTCAATATGAAGTGATCTGTATAAAAGAAGAGGTCAGAAAATTTGCAAAAGTTTTCCTGCCTGCCTTCTTCACAATAGCTTTCATCATTGGACTTGCAGGCAACTCCATAGTAGTGGCAATTTATGCCTACTACAAGAAACAGAGAACCAAAACGGATGTGTACATCCTGAATTTGGCAGTGGCAGATTTACTCCTTCTATTCACTCTGCCTTTTTGGGCAATTAATGCAGTTCATGGCTGGGTTTTAGGGAAAATCATGTGCAAAGTCACTTCAGCCTTGTACACAGTCAACTTTGTCTCTGGAATGCAGTTTCTGGCTTGTATCAGCATAGATAGATATTGGGCAGTAACTAAAGCTCCGAGTCATTTAGGAGTGGAAAAACCATGCCGGCTCATCTGTTTCTGTGTCTGGATGGCTGCCATCTTGCTGAGTATACCTCAGCTTGTTTTTTATACAGTAAATCACAAGGCTAGGTGCATTCCCATCTTTCCATACCACCTAAGAACATCAATGAAAGCCTCGATTCAAATGCTGGAAATCTGCATCGGATTTGTGATACCCTTTCTTATTATGGGAGTCTGCTACTTTATCATAGCAAGGACTCTCATAAAGATGCCAAACATTAAAAAATCTCGACCTCTCAAAGTTCTGCTTACAGTGGTTATAGTTTTCATTGTCACTCAACTGCCTTACAACATTGTCAAGTTCTGCCAAGCCATAGACATTATCTACTCCCTGATCACCGACTGTGACATGAGCAAACGCATGGATGTTGCCATCCAAATCACAGAGAGCATCGCACTCTTTCACAGCTGCCTCAACCCAATCCTGTATGTTTTTATGGGATCCTCTTTTAAAAACTACATTATGAAAGTTGCCAAAAAATATGGGTCCTGGAGAAGACAAAGACAAAGTGTGGTGGAGATTCCTTTAGATTCCGAAGTTCCTACAGACCCAACCAGTACATTCAGCATTTAAATATCAAACTGCCCTGTGTCTTGCTTCGATACACATGAATGATGCTTCTTCCTCAGATACAACATCTGCATTATTCTGAAACTCAAATCTCAAACACTGAGGTGGCAACTTATACCAAAGAAGAGGTTGGGGAAAGGAAGGACATAGGATGAAGCCAAGAAGAAGAGGAAACAAAATAATCAATGCGTAAAATATGAAAATTAAAATGAACAATATTGGAAAACAGTGGTAACAGGCATAAGTCATAAAAACACTATTTTATAAGTTAGGCTATCTAAAACATTAATAAATATTAAAGGGGCATTTATAATTATTTTAAATTATCTAAATTTTAATATAAGAATGATTTCCCTGCATAATTTTAGTACTTGAATAACTATAGAACAAAATGTAAGCTATTTTTCTTTACCTGTCTCAAATTTGTGAGTTAATAAAACTACAGAAAGAATAATAATTAACAAAAACAAAAAATACATAAAAAGCTTTTCTAATCCTTTTAATCCATTCCTGGAAAATTTCTAAATGCATAATTTGCTTCCATGTGTCAACTTTCTTTAGTAATATGCTGGTTATCCTGTTAGATTTATCATGTATACTCTAGAAGCAATCCTCAGATAATTATATTTATCTAGGTTCTAATTTTTATAACTTTCTAAAGGGTTCATCCATTTATGCAAGTCTATTACTGAGGGCTGACTAAGTAATGTATTTTTCTATGTATACAGATTTTTATTTTTCACTTAAATACTTGTATTTTTAAGCAATAAAAATATGTACCACAATAAATTATTTTTAATAACATGTATAGTTTCTCTCTTTAAAAACAACTATATGTAAATGATTATAGTCTACGTAATATGTCCCTATTAAAATTTAATTCTGACGGAAATTACAGTGGTCAAAAATATTGGGCACTAATATGAATTTTATCTATCAAAAACTGTAAAAGACATTTTCTGCTCTTTAAATAGACATCACCTGATCAAGACATGTTTTAAAATCACTTTTCTTTTTATCAACTATTTCTAAATTTAAAAATGCTTTCAAAGGCAGAATTTAAAGAACTATGATCATGAAATAAAGAACTATGTGTCATATTATTCTAGCACAGCATCTAGCACAAAGGATCAATTTGAATACTCACCAGAAATCCACCATTTCTTGCCGTTAATCACATAGCTATCTCCATCTCGTTGGATGCTACATTCAATATTTGTGGCATCACTAGACGCTACATTGGGCTCTATAAATAAGCAAAGGCAGAATTTACAGGAAGGCAGATACCATCAGTTTATAAAAGAGACTTATTTAAAGAAATGTGACCTCTTTGAGGACAGAGAAAGCGTCTTTGTCTTTTTCATCTTCCTGTCCTTCCCCCATTCCACTCTGATTCTCCCATAACCTACACATAGTAAGTATTCAATAAATGTGCATTAAAAGAATGAATGAATGAACTATTTAGAACCCTGGGGATCAGCAATCTGAATTGTGTTCTTGGCTTCTTCATTGATACATAACTTGGAATACAACTCAATCCTTTCTCCAGTCATCAAAAGTAGATTGAAAATATTATTCTTTCCATAATGAAATCTGTACTAAATATCTGCAGGCCAGATTTCCCCATCATACAGTTTACTATCTTAAATAATTTCTAATTGCGCCTTGCAAATTCCATTAGGGATGCTTTCACAGATTTATTTATTTTGTATTCTATAAAGCCTGCTCAACACATAATGTCTTTAGAAAGTTTTCCATAGGACAGCCTTACACAACTGCTTTAGTGCATGGCATTTCAGAATTTATAGGCTAGCTCTATTATGCATAGTAATCTGCACTTGTTAATATGCTACTCTTTTAAATGGGTCCTTCAGATATTTTATGTGTTCTTTTTCTAAACTAGAGACTCAGCCCCTTTAGAAAAGGAGTTGTGTACTTATTTTGTAACCTCAAATTAGTGCTTTGTAGATAATGCATCATACTGTAGGTGTTCAATAAATGCCTCTAACTGATTTAAATGGAGATCAGTTTTGCTATTATAAATATATGCAGTGTTACAGAAGATAAAATCTGGCCAAAACTATGGACAAGTGAAATATAGTTTAATTCTTAACTCAATTATGAAATGATGGCTTTGTCCTTCGAAGAGTTCTTAATTATTGTTTCCTATGTACGAAAGGTACCAAACCTATTTTTATTTCCCCATATGATTACTCTTTGAGCTTTGTGACCAGTATTAGTTTTTAGTATATGTGCTGCCGAAGCGAGCACTATGACCAGTATTAGTGAAAGTTCTATTTTTCTGGGTTTATGTAGAGTTAAGTATAAGTATCAATATAAAATTATCACAAAGATGAATATTTCATACATAAAGGCAAAAAAGATCATAAATAGCCATAGACGGCAATTTTAGAAATGCAACTCAAAAGATTATGAAACTAGGTTTACCCTGCAGCTAATGCCTAAAGTATGCTACCAGGAAATATCATCTGGTGTCCTCTCAAAAGGGAGGGCAATTTTATTCTGCACATTTAAAAATGCCAAAATTTAAAGCTGAGCTCAAAACAAACATATTCACATTTCTGGCCATGGACAATTTTGCCAGAAACACAGAACAACATCCCACATTTCTTCAGCTCATCCATAATAAGTCTAGGATGCCTGATTGCACAGGGGAAAACAGTGATTTGCTTTTACCTGACATACAGAAGCAGGAGGCAATGCTCCCTTGAAGAAGAGGCTCAAGCCACTGCTGCTTCTGCTTTTCACTTCCATATAGGTCGAGCAACTCCATGTTCCCAGAGTCTATACATAATAAAAAGCATTTCTTTCAAATTTAAAAATTTACCAATATTAACTTCATGTAGTAAATATAGACATGCATCTTTTTAAAGCAAATGTTTGCTAATAAAAATATTTTGAAGTAAATAGTAAATATAATTTATAATGCAGGTATGCCATAAATAGTTACAAGTACATGGCATTCAGTGCATATTTATTCAACTTGTTCTGAATCACAGATGCTTGTACACTTCATCCCAAAGAAGCATGGCTCTAATGAGACCTAATTCAATTAGGACTGAGGAAAACAATTTACTGGCTTAAACTTTGCTGACTTGCAAATATGTTCTGCTAAGAGTGATTGCCATGCTCCTGGAAAACAATTAACATTATTCTACTGAGACTCCGGTTCCTCAAACATATCCTTGTGCTTTCTAACTTCAACATGATTGCTTGAGCTAGGCTTTCTCTCAAGTGAAATTCTACCGGTTATTCCTAAGTAAATTCTTGCTTCTGAGCTACCACCACTGTGAAGAATCTCCAATTAACCAGTCAAAAATATCTCCTTCCTCTGAACTCACATAGTAATTACTGTCTCTGCCTCTAACATTGCTCTTACTTTTGTATACCCCATACCATCTAGAAAATTACTAGGTCATATTTCAAGAATGCTAAACACAGAATTCCTGCCCTGGGTAGAAAAATGACAGTAGATAACTTCGAAGACCCTCTCCAACCCTCAGAGGGTATTGTTCAGTCATGATAACACTGTAGTATCACTCTTGGGTAAAAAAGAATGCCTTTCTCTGATTTTCAGTCCTATCGAATTTCTAAAAATACCATCTAAAATCTTTTTCTTGAATATTGATTACTTATATATACAATTTTGAGGAAAAATATTTCAGTATCACCTCTTAAAATGACTTTAAAGATAGTCACTGAAATGCCTATGAAAATTAAGTCTAAGTCTCTCAAAATATGTTTGTACTCTGTTCAGATACTCCTAACAGAGTCAAAGTTACATTAAAATGCACCAAATTTCTAGTAGATTAACACGAGCTTAAAATTCTTTTTGATTGAAGGAGAAAATGAGTCCCGAAATTAATGAAACTCATTGTTTTATTTGCTGGTTTTAAATTCAGTGTTTCTTGTTCTAGTTCACGTGAGGTAAATACTGAATAAAATTTTCCAAAAATTACCAGTTTATTCTGAGAAAATGGCAAAACAAAGCTATCATTTATGGGTTGGGAAAAAGAGCCTAGATAAATTATTTCTACAATTTTTTCCCCTGAATCATCCCAAAGGTCTCCAAATTTTTCAGTAATAGCTTTAGAATTAAAATTGCTATTTTCGACATTTCAATATAATTGAAGGGCAAAAAACATAAAAGACAAATTGGAAGATAATGTATGTTTCCCATAATCTTTTATAACTATTATAATTTGGGCAGCTTGAGTAGAAATTCATATTTTATATTTAAAAAAGCCTTCCAAAGTATTTAATTGACATCATTTATATACCATTCTTTATCTGCTTTATAAATGTTCCAAAACACAATGCCAGTAAGGCCTTCATGAAGATATTTCCACTACAACAAGAAAATGCCTAGTTTTCTACTTACTTATGGTTTTACACATTTTGTTTGCTGAGGAGAGTTGTTAATCATACATCAATCAAAGAAAATGTATTTCTCTGGCCAATTTAAAAATTTCAGCAGTTTGATGATATCATTTAGACAGTACAACCAATAGACATGTAAAATTTTAATATGAAAAAAAGTCCATCACCACCTAGTGAAAAGTGAGTTTACAGGTCAAATGGAAAAATAGCAGCAGAGCTACATCTGCAAAGAAGGTCTTCTACAGCATTATTTTTCATATTATGAATCATTAGTGTGTCATGAAATTATTGGAATATGGCTAGCAATCTCTAAAATATAAGATAAATCAAAAGAGAATATGTTAGATTAGACTCAGTGGAAAATATCTGAATGCATTGCACGTAGTAAGGGAAACTATTGTTTTATGAAGACTTTTTTAAGGAATATATAAGTACCTCTCTCTCCCTGTCCCAAACCTCCATCCGTCCATCAATGAACACACACAACTACATATGCTATAGACTGAATCACAATATAAAATATATTTCTTAGTATAAGTAGCAATAAAAAAGTTTTAAACAAAAAACTACCAGTTCTCTTTCTATAAAATTATGCTACCTACATAGCATGATATAATAGCTTCACACAAGTGAGATGAAATCTTTAGAAACTCCATACTTACTTACTTTTGCAATAGCCTCATTATTAGATTAAAATGTCGTAGCATGGTAATTTGATAAATTAGTGTTTCGAAGAGGGAAAACAGCATCAGGGCCAAGTTCGACCATCATCAGAAGTCTATGAAGTGTCTCAATGGTTCCAAAGAAATGAGAGTCAAAGTCCAGTGAGGAAATACTTCCCTAGGCATCCAGATAGTGTTTTCTCTCAGATATCCAATATACCTCTTTCTGATAGTTCTACCCTTCATGAACTCTTTTTGTGACAGCTTTAGCACCAGGGCCATATAGTAAGCACAAAAGGAAACACCGAGGCCTACCTTGTTCAGGAACACTATAGGATATCATATCATCATCCTTCTACTACAAATCGAATGCTAGCTCTTGATTGGCAGCATTAAAATAGCCAGAGTAACTTGGCAAAAAAAAAAAAAAAAAAATACAGAAGACATTCCTAGGGTCTACCCTCAATCTACTGAATCAGAATCTCCAGGATGGAGTCTATGAATTTTGATTTTTAAATTTTTTTGAAGTTACTTAGGTAGTTCTTCTGAAAATCCAGGTTTGAAAACACCTTCTATAGACTACATCTCATATTTGTCCCTTCCACATTACTTTTTTAAAGAAAATTTGGCCTCCATCTCTCATTCTTCCAATCGTTGACTCCCCCATTTATATCTCATATCCAATCAGGAAATCCTCTTGGCTTTGACTTCAAAATATATTTAGAATCTTTCCACTTCTCACCCCTTCTGCTGCTAGTATCCTAGAACAAATCACCATCATCTCTCCCCAGAATTATTATAACAGTTTCCTGATTCCCTCTTTCCCTTCTTTTGTTAATTCTCAACATAGCAGCCAAAGTGATCCTTTAAAAACTGAAGTTACATCTCATCACTCCTCTGCTTAAATTCCCAATGGCTTCCCGTTTCACTGTAATAAGCCCTTATCCTCCCTATAAAGCCCAACATACAAGGTGCTTTCCTCTCTGATATCTTCTACTATTCTGCCAGCCATATTGGTCTCCTTAGCTCTTCCTAAAATACACCAATCACACTATCGCCTTAGGACCAGTGCATTTTCTGTTCCCTCTGCTATGAAAACTCTTCCCCAGACACCAGCATAGCTAACTCTCCCACCTTTTTAAAGTGTTTATGAAATGTCATTTTCTAAATGAGGCTGAGCTCAATCATTTTATTTTAAATTGTAATCCATATTTCTTGTCCCTCAGTATTCCAGAACTCCCCTATGGTGCTGTAGTTTCCCCCCACCAAAGCACTTTCCTCTTCAGACTTACTACATTATTTACTTATTTCCTATATTTATTATTTATTTTGTCTCCCTCATTAGAATATCAGATCCATGAGGACAGTATACTGCCAGTCCTTTAGGTGGCAGCTTTTATTCACTAGTACTCTTAATGTAATGATGTTTAACAAAAGAGTAATCCACTGAAAACATTAGATCCACTTTTTAAATATTTAAATCAAAGTAACTGAAAAGTAAAATTATTGACACATTTATAAATTAATGACTTTATGTAGAAAAAACTTCCTTATCATAAAATAGAGAAATTTTAAACACTGCTCAAAATATCCAAGAACATCTGTTTTTAAATAATGTGGTAACCTGGTGCTTGGCAGTTAAAGACATCTGGAGCAAAAAGGCATTTTCCTATTTCTTCAGCAATCACGGCATAGTCCACCTGGTTGAGACCGCTTACAGCTGGCAAAAACAAGTTCCAGAGGCCCTCCACTTCGGCCATTTCCTGTCAAGATGATGAATATGCCAGAGTGATCATAATTTACCATGACCTAAAATAGTTTATTTTTAAAAAGATACTGGTATTTTTGTCTTTTGAAATTTAAAAACGCTTATGCAGTTATTTTATTGTATCCTAGTGTGCAAAGACAAGTAATAACTAATTCATCAAAAATTAGCAGTTTCTTAACTGTTAAAGAAATGACTTTTCCTCAAAGCTTCCTTAGATTTGGCTGAAAAACTAAATTTGCTTGAGTACTTGTTGTTGAATCATAGCTATTACAGAATCTCCCACATTTGAGCATAATTATGCCAAATATACAATTTAGTGCATTTCAATTTCTAACACATGTTGCTGTTAGGATTTGAAAACATGAAAATGTGGATTAAGCCCATCTGAGACAAATGACCTGCCTTGACTTCAGTCTCAATTAAGTGACAGGTGGTAGTAAGTAGTGTTGATTATATATTTTTTTCTTGGCACAGCTGCAAGAGGCTGTCTTCATTACATATCATACACAAAACACTAAATAACCTAATTCGTATATTACAGATTCTATTTTTAAATTTCTTTAAAAAAATTATTGATATAATTATCCTCTACATACATAACAACAAAAGCAATAACAAACTAAGGTGTCTAAAATCACCTGCACATAAATCTTCCAATATTAAATGTTTTCTTATTTTTTACCTTGAGCTTATCAATCACTAAAGGTTTTTTCCACTTGTCTGCTGAATTTTCATTTTGAACATAGAACTCAATTACCTCCTTAAAAAGAAAAAAGTTCATTAGGTAGAATTAATACTAAGTAAATAATGCCATAAACTTAATATCCAAAGTAAACGTATTTAGGTGAAGAAACTTTTTCAGCTGCTATTAAATCTATATTTCTAAAACCAGACCCAGAAGTATAAAAAATTCTAGAGGCTTGCTGCTAACAAAATTATGCTGCCTCAGTATTAGATAAACAACTTCCAAAATCTTATACCAAGCTTTCAGTGTTCCATTTTCAGCAACATGGGACACTAGATGGTCATAGAAACCCCCTCCCAGGGTAGTACAATTAAAAATGTCAGGTAAAATATTAAAAATAATTTAAAAAATACATTTAGTAATGCATTTACTAAATGGAAGGAAAATAAGGAAATTCCTTAGATGCCAGGAATAAAAAAGCCTGTTCTCATGGGTTTTTTCAGATTTTGTATTTTTCATTTCTAGAAGGTGTATTCGATTCTTTACTAGCACTCTAGGCAATTGTGACACACTCCAAATTTGGAAACCACTGCTCTATTATGATTGAAAAATAAGATTAGATACAGATGAAGAAATTTTTCCTTTCTTGAATGAAGCACAGAAATTCAACAGAAGGAAAATATGAGTAGTTAAGGGACACGATGAGCACAGAGTTCTCACGTAAGTCTAACTGGAGCCCTAGAAGAAGAGAGTGAAGAGAAGGAATGTTGGGGGAAAAATTATATCTAAGAAGTGTTCAGAACTGATAAAAGATGTCAATCCTCAAATTCAGAAAGCACAATGAAGCCAGAGCACAGTCAAACTGCAGAACATCAAAGAAAAAGAGAGGCTCTTAAAGGAGAAAGGGTGGGGGGAGGCAGATCAGTGATAAACAGTTAAGACTGAGAGCTGACTTCCTAGAGCAATGAATGGAGCCAGAAATCAGTGGAATACTATCTTCAATTGCTAAGAGAAAATAACTGTCAACCTAGAATTCTATATCCAATGAAACAATCTTTCAAGAATTAGGGGAAAATAAAGGTATTAGAAAGAAAGAAACAGAGATAGAGATAACTAGCTAGCTAGATAAAGATATGAATCATTACTTCCCTCTCCCAGGCAAAAAAAAAACAAAAACAGAAAATGAAATAAGAAAAAGTCTAATAGAAAATTCTCATGAAAGGAACTTGATCCTAGAAGAAACATGAGAAAGAATAAATAAAGATAAACACATGGGTAATGGGTAATAGCCACATAAAACAATAATAGTAATCTCTAACTTATACAACTAAAAGAATAAAAATGAACGGAAATATAATGGCATTCTATAATGGCATTATCCAGTATTTCGCTATCATAGTATCTCGGTATCTATTATTTTTTTCTACACATAGGCTAGTAGAATTACTGGATCAGAGGGTATGAAAATTGCCAAAATTCCATATTACAAAACTAATTTCTAAAAATGTTCCACCAATTTACAGTACATAAGTAAAATACTAAAATGTTCCTTTTATTGAAGCATGGCTAGTCTAGAGTATTGCTGTATTGCTGAAAACTTTGAGAAGACAAAGAACGGCTCTTTCAAAGGCAACAGGATGAATACCACTGGTTATTTCTGTCAGGAAGTGAGTTAAATAGGAAGATTTCCTGTTTACGGTTGTTTATTATTTCCATTCATCATATTGCCATGAAAATAGTCAATGCTATTGTTTTGATAAAAAATATATTATGCAATACATTTACAAATTCCTAAACTCTGGCTACCTCTCTATGACACTATGGTTCTGAGAAATTACGCCAGTGGTTATATAATTAAAAACGTAATATTTAATACTTCCTGTTCTAAACTCTGTCCATTTAGAGATTTGCAAAGTCTATTTGTGGCATGGTAGTAATCAGAATTAAAATAAAATATCTCATTACAAAGAAGCATTCTTTAGTTCTTAAAGTGTTAAAAGGAGTTTATTGGTAATTAAAAAAAAAAAAAAAGTAAGCAGAAAATATGCTTGATGCCTGATCAATTCTCCCCAAATATTACCTTTAACAACTAACTTCCTTATTCACTGATTGAGATACTGCTTTGGAGTATGTTGTTTCAGAATCTTAAATCTGAGCCTACAAATAATTTTGCTACATAATGTTTTTCACTTTAAACTTAAGTTCATTAGAAAGAAGCGACAGTTCTTTCCTAGTACGTTATTAGACTCAGTAGGAAAATATGACTAATGTTATGTTAACAGTGTGTTCTCAATAATATGCCATGTTGCTAGTTCCTATTTTATATGCTAATTTCAGGACTTCTTATCCATTTTAAATAAGAATTGCCTTTTAAGATTTTCATAGATAATGGCTTCTTGTGTTCTAAGTTTATGATATCCAAGGACTTTGAAAAGGTCATTGGAATAGTTTAAATGAAACCTATTTTTTCCTGTTATAGAAAATTGGGAAGATGTGTAAAAGTATTAAGAAAAAATAATTAAGAGTCTTACTAGTTAAATTTATGTACTATTAAAATGATGGTGTATTATGTAATACAGTCTTGCTTTTCAGACATAACTTTTATTTTTTGTAAAATTAGTTATAATATTTGATAGAATTTTATAGGCTGTCCCCTTTCCATTCTGAAAAAGGTAATTAATTTTCTCCAAATATCATTTCATATGTGTACGTTCACAGATAGGGATTAGTATTGTTCAGAATCATTCTACAGGATAAAACATTTTTACAGATGTTGGTACGTTTTTAAAGAAAGAAAAAGCTACATTATTAGATGTGCATATAATCCAGATTTGAAAGATCTACAAAGACAAAATGGTTGAGGCTTTCCTTGCCATACAAAATATTGACAATCTTCCCTTTAAAGGTATAGACTGCTTTTTTACTTGTCATATTTTCCTTTATTCCAAATTCTTTGTAAATATTTTAATAGTTGCAGGATATTAAGTTCAGCAGATGTATCACAACCCAACTTGTGTTACTTCTCTTCTATGCTGCATGTTTCCCTTGATTGCCTGTTCATATTTATGAATGAAAGAGCAAGGCTACTTAGTTTCTTCTGCTAATTATAGCCTCTCCTTTGAAAAATGGGCTTGTTGCAAGCACTAGCATGTCAGCAAACAAGCTTCATTTTAGGGTGAGCAGTTAGGAATCAGGCAAGTTGATAGGCAAGCTGAGGTCTACACCCAACCTCCACCAGAAAAAAACAAACAAACAAACAAGAACTCAAGACTCTACTCTAGAGCACTAACCCTCATGCTGAAGCCCAGGCTTCTTTGAAACAGATCATTTGCTTTTTTTAGAGTACTCTTGCAGCCTTGTGTCTACAGCAAACACCACTACTACCTAGGAGGTGTTAGAGACCAACCCCAAGCAGCCTAGCTATAGCTATAGATTAGTTCTTCAGTTAAACATCTTTCTCTTGCTCTCAACACTAGCCAATCACAAAAAGAAGAAAAAAGGTTACCATCTGTGCTACAGCCTTCCTTTCAAAATTCTTTTTAGATGTGGGATGTGGCTTCCTCTGTGAAAGTTTATTCTTTGGTATGATCTAGTCCACCTTCTTCCAAATCCAATTTCCATTCTCTTTCCAATCTCTGATGTATATATCTCTTGTTTTTGTGCTATTACCAATTTATTCCATTTTTAAAAATTTTCTTCATTGTTAATTCAATGTAATTTTATTTGAGGAAGGAGAGGCAAATGCTGCCATCTTGAATCAAAAGTGCTGTATTTTCTTTTTAATACCCAAAAGTTCAAAATTTTAAAAATCAAAATTGTATATATACTAACTATAGCAGAAAGTCTACAAAGTGATACTTTAAGCACTGAACATACAGATTTTAGAATTTCCTCGTATTTAAGAAGTATTTTCTTTAAAAATCTATACCCCAATCTGTGAGCAAAGTTAATTTCAAGCAAGATCTTTGCTAAAATGTGATCATTATTCATAATTCAAGCAATAACACTAACCACTTTATAAACACATATCAACTCTGAACATTTTTTTGAAAGAATTTGGTATTTTTCAATTTCATATTTGATTTTGCCAGTCTAGCTTTAGCCTTCTCAGAATCTGGAATATTAAAATGGGAATTTATTGTATATCTAGTCATACCTATAAACATTATAGATGAAAAAATCGAGGTTCTAGAGATATAGTTATTTGCCCAAGACCACATAACTTGTGGCAGGAGTGGGATAGAATTGAACCCTTATAATTTCTATGACAGTGTTCTACCCATACACATATTTCACCATTACATATTTTCATAATAGCTTTTATCTTTTCTTCCAGCATTTATCATCTCTTGTTTAATGTCTGTGTTATGCTACAGTATAAGCTCTGTAGGAGTATAAGCCCTGTCTTGTTCTTTCTTTTACTTTCAATGGTTCTCCAGGTGCCTAACCTATTATTAGTTATCTGATAATTATTTGTTAACTGAATGAATGAATGTACCATGTTACTTCCCTACCCTCAGTGAACGAACTGAAACCTAATACCTTAAAATAGCAGCTTGTGGGGAGAGCGGTGGTAATATCTGTGAACAGCTTGAAATAATATGCAAAATTTTCTGGGTATGCCCATCTTGTTTTGTCTATAGTTCTCTTAATTCCCAAAGGGATCCATTAAAAAAAAAAAAAAAAAAAGCTAAAAGTCACTGCTTTAGGAAAAGGCCTCCAAAGTAGTGTTTTATTCTAATATACTTAGGATCTCAACTTTACAAAAAAAAGTTTATTCCCTCTGACTTAATTTTAATTCCACAGACTTTTCCGTGGCATTCCCTTGGCATACTTTAGAAGCTTAGAATTTTTCAGGATCAGGTTCTGTAGAAGCTCAGCGAGAAGATAAGGAGGGGCATCAAGTTAAGGATTGATGCAAAGTGCCATGGTACTTCAAGAAGCGAGATAACAGAAGTAATTCATCAAATATATTCTGTTCATACAATACTTACCTTTTCAGCTGGAAGGATGTGCTGTTTCATAAAATACTTTACCCTAGTAAGAACTTCTTGGCCTCGCCTAGTCTGTACAAACAATCCTTGGGTAGTATCAATTTGTGGTAGTGTAGTTCTAAAAGATTTTGTAAGAAAAAAAATGTTATGAAGATATCCCAAATTCTTATTATATATTTCTGAATATAATGTGAAGTCTTCTCTAGCTCCCCAAAAACAGCCCTCGGAAAGAGTTACCATATTTTGGAATTTTTAAAGTCTTGCATATTATGAAGTAAATGCAGAATCACTTTATTTTGAACTTCAAACTTTAATGCTTAAAGCACTATTTGGGGAAAACATAAGCCTGGCATGACCCCAATCAATGATAGTTTTGAATCTTCATTGAATCACTTGTTAAATTTGTGTACCAAAGAAATTGAACATAAATTTAATAATTATTTTTGTATAAGCCTCACAAATGCAACTGTTGGATGTTATTATAAACAAGACCTGTAAAGAGCCACATCATCAGTTGTTATATTGTGGTGATCACAAACATCCATCTGTAAAATGAGCTGTAAAACAACTGCCCTAATGTTATGCCACAAGTACTTGTGGCTTGGGCAGAATTTCCAGGGACAGCATCATCCACACATTCAGTAAGTGCTATATATCACACCATTTAAATGGAAGTGTGATTGGGAAAGTATAGTAGATGTGCTCCACTGATGGAGACATGGATTTCAGAGATGCGTACGAAATGTCTCAATAAAATTTGTAATTTTAAATGGGTATATATAAGTAACAAATATCGGAAAGAAACATTTAAGAGTTTTATCTATATCCTTAAAATACTTTTAATCATAAATGTGGGTAATTTTCTTCATATTTGAGGTCAGTTTATTTTCAGGCAGATAAGAGATTTACCAAACAGAATATCGCGATTGGCAGCAACAATCCTGGTGTAAGAAATGAAAACAATCCCTATTCCCCTAAAGTTTATAAACTTCACAAACTTAATAAAGGCTCTAATTTGAGTTAGCCAAGCACCCTATTTTGCTTACCTTTTTGAGAGCTGCAATCCAGTTTCTGCCAGAGGTTGCACTTCATTGGCCAACAGAACGCTATTCTCAGATACATTATTTCCCAGAAGATATCTACTATATACTCCCTATAATTAACATAAAGCAATTAAAATTCATTGAAAACCATTCTTCAGCTATCCAGTCTTTCCAATTTCCCAGTTATATGAGTGACTAAATTTACAAGGTACCAAGATATACATCAGATTAGCAATTCTATTAATTTACATGAAGAAATCATTTAAAGAATCATACTTGGATCATCTGTTAACACATTTTCATCCTGACAGAACTGTAACTGAAATTCAAACCAAACTCGCACATGAGCTCAGCAGTTACTGAAGATGCCAAATGGCAAGTTATATCATCTCTAAAGATCACTGTTCTCCAATCACAGTGGGGGAAAATCTCAATAAACGAAAACAAAATCGGACACTATAAAACCAAAGAGAAGGCAATCAAATGACCTCTAAAAATATTTTATCTCCCTTTTGGACCCCTACTTTAGGTGAAACTGTCTCCTTTGAACAGTGTTAGTTGAATGCTAAGCAGTTTTTCTTTCTTAATTATCCATATTCTGTACTTCCAACATAATATACTCTCCTTTCCCCTGCCTCCCCACCAAAACGCAATCAACTGAATTTCATTAGTTTATTTCTTTATATAATCCTTTGTGTAATAAAATACTAACAGTCTTTCCATCATTTCTAATTTCATCTTTCTAATTAGAATGGAATGTTTATGATCATCTCTAAGGCTACTACTATAGTTTATGACATATATATTAATTTCAATCATAACTCATGTCAAACTTTTATTTGAAATGAAAATCCAATGAACTTTAAATTTGAAGCCTATCTGGTAACTGATTTGTGAGAACTGATGAATATAGAAACATACTGTAAATCCTATTTTGAGAAACCCATCTAATCAACTTGATTAATATAATTAACATGATTGTAAAATACAGGATGATATGCAGCACAACTATTTCCTAGAAGACATTTCAGTTGTTCGTGGATAGCATGAACTCTGAGGACAAAGAAAATAACCATACTGTTCCTTAATTCTTCTTTTCCCATTTCTTTGGTTTCTAAAATTTCTTATTTACCTGTTCTTCCTCCAAGCCCTAGCCCCTTGCCACTTATGAAGTATATCAATTTCTTAAATAAGCCCCCAAGATTCAAAGTACTGAAACTGAAACTGAATTACAAGAATACATTTGTTTAAACAGTATTTTTAAAAAAACAACTGAATTTATGCTAAATTTCCTCTCAAAATAATCACATAAATATGTTGTTAAAAAATGGAAAAATTTACTCACCTATTCACTCAAACATATATATTAAGAGGCTACTATATGCTAGGTACTTGTGCTAGGCTTTGAGAAGTTCAAAAATAATTCTTTCCTCATAATCAAACCTGGTTTATAGTCTGAAACAGACATCATTAAAAGATTTTAGCTCTTTCTTACATTGGATGTTCAGGATATAGTCAGTTCTCACATGCTTCTCTTTTTGTCATTATGTCTTTCTCTCTTCCTTCCTCCATCTTTTAAGTTTATTATACCAAACAGAGATAATACATTTTGCTACTCATCTTTTTTCCTTGCCGAATTCCTATTCTGGATTTATATTTCACCCATGTCTGGTATTTGTCATTAAGAGAAGGCAAACGACTTAAGGATAAAGAATATAAAACCCCTGAAGATAAGAAAATACCATCAACAGTACATTTATAAATAATGGTGAAATACATGTTAAAAACAATTAATTACCTGTATGATTCCAGCCATTTTAAGACATGAAAGAGCAAGAAAGAAATTCCAATTAGGAAGACTGTGATTAATTCCTCTGCAGCGGCAGTATATTGAAATTAGTTCTTCCATTGACGGTATCCCTATAAAAACAGCACATACTATAAACTTTAATTAAAATCTCATGATGAATATTTTAAAGTGTCATAATACTGCATATGCACATAAAACTAAATATAATAACCATTAGTCCACTTAACGAAACATGTTCTAAATGTTGATTTCCAAAAGAACACTATGTACAAAGGGTTACATTTTGTCATAAATTACTAAAAGTGAAATGCTACAGTCAGAAAAGTCAATAAAGAATAAAATATTTAGAAACATTTCAAGAAACAAAAGCTATCTACGACTGCATAATTTAATTCTATTTTTAAATTATGAGGAATAATAAAGATAATTTTATATTACAGCAATTCAAGCAACATTATTTTTTCTTGCAAATAAGAACCTTGCTTTGTCAATGAAACTGTCTTCGGCCAAAAGTAGAACAGGCAGAGTTGAGCTAAGTCTGACAAAGGATGACCAATGGTTGAAAGCTCCCAATCCAGTACAGCAATAACTCGAGTCTGTAATTAAAATTAAAAAGGTTTAAACATTAAATCGAAAATTAAAATAATCAAATAAATGAAATAGAATACATTCAAAACCACATTTTCCATCAAAAGCAAAGCGGAGGCCATAGTCTGCAGTCTTTACACACAGTGGCACATCTCATTTATTAAACTAATTAGTCTTGATTGTGTAGAGCCAAGTCCTCTGATTCCATTACTGGCCATCTTATTTTACAGTCTTAATATTTCTACTAATAAGCAGAGGCAAACGCAGTTGAAATCTCCCACTGGGAATAACTGTGGTAAAGAAGTAATTCTAATAATTATTATAATTTAAGAATCTGTGTTATGCCATATATAATTAAGAGTTTGTTCTGGTAATGAAACTTACTACACAACAAATATTACACTCTTACGGCAACAGTAATTTTTTAAGTAAGTCATTTCACTCTGTAGATACAAAAATATAATTGTTATAAAAGATGCTGTTTGTTTTAGGAATATAAAGTCCACCATTATATAGCAACATAACAGTCATGTCATTTGGAACCAATAAAATAGAAAGGTTTCCTCATTTTACTTTGTAATAATATGTAACAAAGAAATATATACCTTTATGTTAAGAACACAAGACATTCAACTATAAATACAAGTGGAAAAAACAATTTGCAGACTATGTAGTGTTTTCGTTTAAATAGTAAAGCTATATATGAATACTCAAAGATGGAATGATATACACCAAACTGAGAGCAATGGCTGTGGTTACTTCAAGGGATTAAGGCAGAAGGGACAGGGTATAGGAAGGGGAACCTCTATTGGAGGGTTCTGTATAGCAGCGGTCCCCAACCTTTTTGGCATCAGGGACCAGGGCTCCTTTGAGAATCTAATGCCCAATGATCTGAGGTGGAGCTGAGGCAGTGATGCTAGTGCTGGGGAGTGGCTCTCTTGCCCACCATTTACCTCCTGCTGTGTGGCCTAGTTCCTAACAAGCCACTGACCGATATCGTTCTGCGACTCGGGGTTTGGGGACCCCTGAGAGAAGTGACATGATAGGATTTGCATTTTGAGGGTCACTCTGGCTGCTATGTTTTGAATAAACTGTAGGAGGGCCAGTGAGGAGGCTGCAGCAATAATCTAGACAAGATTATCCAAGCCAGATAAAACGGCAGAACTTATTTGGGCAATACAAATTACTGGGTTTCATGCCTTACTCTTCTGGCACTCTTGTACACATTATTGTAGCTTTGTGGAAAAATGTGGCCTTTGGAATCAGATAGATCTATATTCAAATCCTAGCTCCATCATTTACTAGCTGTGTAACTCTAGACAAGCTAGTTAACCTCTCCGACCCTTTCTCAGCCATAACATACATCTCTTGCACAGAGTTAAGTGTGACAATTAACTGAGGGTAGGAAATGTGTTTACCAGTCCATAGCAAAGTACATGGCACATAGTAGGTAGCCAACATGTATTCATTCAATGAATAATTACAGAGCCTGGCATATAGCAAGCAATCAAATTTTTTTTATCAAGACTATGGTAAAAATTAATCATTTCTCCATTTGACTTTATAAGGCCTTTTATTGTTGTGGTTATGTTGTATTATATGTTACCATACTAGCTAGATTTGACAAGTTAAAAAAAAAAAGATTGGGTGTATTTTTCTCTATACTATTGTGGTTATTTCTGTGCTCCTAACATCCAAAAAAAAGAAGATGAGACATTTATGCTATAAATGTTTACCTTTTTTTTCAGTGAAAATTAACTCCTATGGAGTTAAGTTTAAAGATATTTGAAACATTTTTTAGATAATTACACAAAGCTATGAAACAACAGTCAATGAGAAAAGTTGATGGTTCATTAAATTGTATCGATTAGTATAAATTAATTAGCAATAGTTTATTAGAATCTTGTCTATGTATGTTTCTGTACAGAGCAATAAAAAGTTCAGCATAACTCTTAGTGGTTGAGATGAACATTTACTAGTTCATCTTGCTGCTTAAGAACTTATTAATGATTTCTGATAGTTATTCTGAAACCTCAGCACAACTGAAGGCTTTTTTTGCTGATATGTTCTACATTGAGTTTTATTTCTCTATGTATGCTTTTGGCGTTACTGAATTTTATTAACATATATGTATTTTTACCTTTTCAGAACAAAAGAAACATATGAAATCTGACAGGACAAACAGTAGATGAAGAAGGCAGATGAAACTAGGAGTAAGGTTATCACATAAAATTGAGTATCATGGGTCATTATATAGTTGTTAGTGTAGACAGTAAAAATTGCTCTGATTTGCCTATGGAAAAAAAAAGTGTGAAGCATGATTAGTCACAATGTTTATAGTGTGTATACATTAAAAAAAATCAGATGTTCAAGAGTGACAATTTTTCTTGACAATGAGGCTTAAGAAAAATGTCACCTATCAATCTACATGAAAGAGATATTATGTAGATGGCTGAAATGTCTTCAACAACATCAAGAGAACTTCAAGGGGCACATAATCCCCAGAGAGCAGCTTGTGCTAGAAACTAACTAAAAGGACAAAAATGAGTCAAGTAGAAGGCAAGACCATACGCTGAGAGTCAGGGTCTAGATGAGAAAAGCAACTTGAAGGTTTGAGAAGAACAGAAAAGGTGCAAAAAAGCCATTTTTTAAAGGAGTCCCGGGTATTATGAAGAGACAAATTTATAGCTTTGATGAAATTATGCAGCATATATATATGTCCCAGACACGGCTAACCTGACTTCATGACTATTCTGCAGCAAAACTATGATGACCCAAGATCAGGGTTGGAGATTATGTAAAGTCAAGGAGTGAGAAGATTCTGGAACAATAAGTAATATAAGGTCAGGAAACTTTATAATTCATATTGCACACATCCACAGTCAAAAAATTATTAATTCAATTAATAATAAAAAAGGTAGTTTTTTAAGTGATTGATCGTGCCTACATGGGCCAGGCAGGATAAGAAGTCTTCTAAAGTAAGAGTAACCAAATTTACAGCCTCTCAGGGGTGGTGTAAAGAAATAAGAGAAGTAGAAGGTGAAGAAGGCATGGTCAAAGACTAGGCGTTTAAATTCCTAGATCACTGAAATTAACCAGTTCCAGTAGAGATGAGAAGCAGGACAGTGGAGAAGGAATTATACATACAGTATTGGAAGTCTGCAGACCTGAGTTCAAAACCTGGCTTTACTACCAAAGAGCATTTACTAAACAGTATTTTAAAAATATCTGTAAAGTAGAAAGACTGAAAAACCCAATCCCCACGTCTTTTCTAGCAATAAAATTAAATTTTACTACTATGCTTTTCTCCAACTACACTGACATTTTAGAGACAGTGGGGGAAAATTAAAAAGAAAAAGTCATTAAAATACAAGTTTTGTTTTTCATATCAAACCATTCTTTTCTTCATATGTTAATACATAGAAACTGCAAGGCAGATTACTTCTGAAGAACCAGTGTACATATATTTGTTATCTTAAATACATCTGATGACTAATAGATATAGATGAAATATCTATGAGTTTATCTGTTTCTATTAAAACATATTTGACTTTCAAATTGAAATGGCAATATGTACATGAAACTCCAAAATCTTAAACATGTCTCTGCCAGATGGGTAAGATTTATATTTAGAAAATTAACAGTATTTTCCAGGAAAATTGGATTTCTTTTGAACATTTCAGTGAGCATGTTACACTGCTGAAATACAAGCTCAAACATGCTTCAAATACTTTATATACAAGTATCTGGAAAATAACTAGGGATTGCAACATTGAGTAATATGCTTTTGTTTTGCTATACCCTTTAGTAACCCTTGACTGGCTAACCACACACATTCTTGGAAGATTTCTCAGTTAAAATTGTTTTTGTTTTCTTTCTTGTTTGGTTTTCTGATGATAAAAATAAAATATGCTGTTTTTCAAAAAAAAAAAATTCAAGTCTATGGCCATGCCACGCTGAACATGCCCAATCTCATCTGATCTCGGAAGCTAAGCAGGGTCGGGCCTGGTTAGTACTTGGATGGGAGACCACCTAGGAAGATCTAGTGCTGTAGCCATTAAAAACAAAAATTAACAACAAAATAAACTCAATAAAACCTCAAAACTTAAACATCACAGGAATGTACAATTTAAAAGTCTCTTATGATTTATCCATTCCCTACAATTACCAAGTTTTAGTAAATATCATGAATGATTACTTTTACCGTAATATTTTTCTGAAGAATAGAGATTGATAGCCTTAGAAAAATAGAATAGAAAAACAGCAACCCTGAAATTCTGGTGTTTTCTTCCCAATATAAAAGGCACACAATGTGAATTTCCTGGCTTTGATAACATAGTATAGTTGTGTGAGATCCATTTGAGGAATCTGGATGATGGGTACACAGGACTCCACTGTGCTATTTTTACAACTTCTTTTGAGTTTAATTATTTCAAAATAAAAAGTTAAAATAAAAATTGAGGGACAGAGAAGCGTTAAATAATTTGCTTTAAGGTCACGCTGCTAGAGAATAAAAATTAAGTATAAATATTGAGATGGAAATAGTGATTAACTAAAATCAATTCTTTCAACATAGATTAATGCAGAAACATGTAACCACCTGCCACATAAATGAATAAGATTCAATCACTATAAAGGAGCTCTTAGTCTAGGACGTCCATATTTATTGAGTATCTACCATATAGAATTTAGGGACGAAGGAAAGAAAAAAATTAGACATAATCCTTACCCTCAAAGGAAAAATAAAAAGCTTTCAATCATATCCCTAGGAATATATACAGGTGAGCATATGTGTGTGTGTGTGTGTGTACACACACATAGTCAACACCAATTTGTGGAGTGCAATCATAAAAAAGAACGTCTAATTTCCTATTCGGTTATGAAAAAATGTTAAATGAGGTAGAAAAGATAAACTATTAACTCAAATTAAATTCTAAAATTTGAAAGCTCTTAATGCCAGTAGATAGTGGGTATCTTTTCTTCTTTGACTGCTCCTGTGGTTCACTTTGTATGATACACTTTAGCAATTGCGTATATATTGATCTCTGGTGTTCCTGAATATCTTTTATCTCCATCTGTATTTTGAGCTTATTAAGAGCTGTATTTCCTTCCCAACACCATGATCAGAGCACATAATTGGTAATGAGTAAATTCTAGTTGACTTGTACTCTGACAACCATATATTACTTCCATAAAAAATTAGCTACAATATTTATAAGAGGCAGAAACTGATTAAAACTAATAATTATAGAATTACTGAGTATACAGTAGAAGACATCTTACTAGCTACTACATAATCCTAAAACATTAAATGATAATGATATACGTAACAAATTAGTATGGCAGCTAAATAGTTTAAAGCTGTGCCTCTACCAGTTGGTTTTTTTTCTGAAAGTCTCTCCCTAACTATTGAATATTCTACTTGTCTAAAGGAAGATGATACTTGTTGGCAAACTTTAATCGTATAAGAAATAACTTTCTAATAAGAAATTAAATATTAAAAAAATAACTTTTGGGCACTTATTGTAGTTTGCCATTACTTTCAACATATGATACTAATCCTAAAATTTAAACATTTTAGTAGACAACACATAATTCAGGAGATCTAAGTCTTCATTTTTTTTCTTTGCTTAAGTAATGAATAGAAAAGAACTATAGTTATAGAACTCATAGAGAGCTCTGATGTTCAAAGATAGGCTCCTAAAATATTAATAAATCAAGTGATATAGTTCAAAAATAGATCAGATCCTGCTGTTTTAAGTTATAAACATTTACAATTTTTCCAGGTTATAAATTAGCATTCTTTAATTCTCTTACTCTATATTTAACAAAGTTAGAACTCAGAATTCATCATTGCTAATAATACTGAATGTCAACTGTAACTGAAAAATCAAAAAAAGAGCGGGGGGCAGGGAGGTGAAGGGAATAAGAGATTCAAACTTCCAAGTATAAAACGGATAAGTCATAAGGATGTAATGTACAGCATAGGGAATACAGTCAATAATATTGTGATAGAACTGTATGGTGTCAGATGGTTGTTGGTGATCACTTCTTTAGTGTCAAATAACTATGGTGTACACCTGAAACTAATATAATATTGCATTTTAGCTATATTTTAATAAAAATAAGAAAAATAAGGAATAAAAAATCATCAGTGCCATTAACAAAAGATTATACACGTACGTAATTAATATATACTTAATTTTAATAATCAAATTGACTGTTCTAGGAAAAATTTGAACTTGTTGGGTAATGTGCTCATATGTCCTTATATTTGAACTTTCAATTGATATAGTACTACTTTGAATTATGACAACAATGCAATTTATAATGCTATTTTCCTCCTGTCCTTTTTCTATAGAAAAAGAATATGAAAACCCAGAAATTTAGCACATTAATTTAGAGCAGCTATTCCTGCTCTAAAACATCTTAGCATTCTGAGAAAACTAACAAACCCAGAAAACCATCTTCTAAGAAGCAGGACTCAGAGAACTGTAGATCTTTCACATTAATGTCAGAATACTAAGGGCCAAGTGTCTTGTCCAAAGGCATATAGGTGAGAGGAGAATTAAAGTAGTTTCCTTATTCCCACCACACTCCTCCAATTCTAGGTAGTCCTCACTGTCAGTGTTCACAGGAGGAGGGTTATAGTTTTGATTTGTTGTGCTCTTTATATAAAGATTACACTGTATACATTAAGCAAAGCAAGGTTACATTAATCTCATGCAATTCTTCAGGTCTCAAATAAGGCTTTTGGAATTCTGTTTTTTTCTGAACTTATAATAATCAAATAAAAAATTCTTTATGAGATAGGAAAAAGAAATGAAAACAAATCAGAAGAAAGAACATGGACATTTATAAACTACATATTTTTAGATAAAAAATGTTTTTGAAGAAAACAGTAACATGCATATAAATTCCCAAAGCCTATTTAAACAGTAAATCTGATATCACTCAAGATTAGACCCATCCTTAAAGGCAGGCAGTTACTTATGCCAGAAAATCTGCAGGACTCATTTCTAAAAATTTTGAGTGGTGGATATAGGAGAAGAGTGAGGATGGGTTGGACTCCTTAGTACTTGTGCTCTAACTCAGAGCTACTTAATTTATTGTAAACATGGCTTAAAGTACCTCTGTAGGGTGGAAAACTATGTTATCTAGTTTGAAATCTCCATGAATTAAATTTTCTTCATTATCATTATCTGGTAAGTTTTTCATTAGCCAGTCAGATAGCTGGTTCATGGCAGGGATGTCCTGATGAGCTGCAGCTTCATATTGCTTTGTCCAGGTTGATACCTAAAGATACATAAATAAGGAAAATGATAGAGCTGAAAATGGAATGCAAGATCCAGTAATTTTTAAATTAAAACAAAATTCAATGATATCAAATTTGGTTTTATTCCTAAATGCTCAAGACAAATGACTGTGATATAGTATCAGCCTAAAACACTCATACCAGCCTAAAAACTTAAACATTTAAGTCTCTCTTCCATCTAGTTCCATTTTACTTACATAGATTTTTTTTTTAACACACACGCACGTGTACAATACTAGCCTAAGAATCAAGAGATGTGTGCTCTGGTCTTTATTTGGTAACTATTTTGGAAGGAAAAAAAATGCATACAAATACACATACACATATAAGCATAAATAAGTATGCACAGAAAATTTCTGGAAGGGTCACTGAAAAAGGGCATACAGGGCCTAGAAAAAGAAGGGAGATTTTTACTTTTCATCTGAATACCTTATTACCTATAGAATCTTCTTAATACATTATAGGTATGAGGAGTACAAAGACTTTTTATTGTTCTGAGAATTGAATGCACAAACCAACCTATTCTCAAAGTCCTCTACTAATTGAGACATTATTACTTATCTGCTTATATTTATCGCTCTCCCCACTCCCCAAAATAACTGTAAATTTATTTTTTAATTAAATTTATAGGTTTCAAGTATATAATTCAATAATATATCATGTATATATTTTGTTGTGTGTTCACCACCCAAAGTCCGATCTCTCTCCATCACCACATACTTGACCTTCTTTCTCCTTATCTACCTAGTGCTATAAAGAGCTTCATCTTTGGAATCATATAAACCTGGGTTTAAATTATGTATAAGCCACTTAAGTGGGTATTCCTTGATAACTGCAAGCCTCAGTTTCCTCATGGGTAAAACAGAAGTAATTAATACCTATGTCTTAGAGCTGTGACAAAGATTAAAAAAGAGTAGGTCCATAATTCACCTAGCATGGGAACTAGCATATAGTGAGTGCTAGTTCTAAATCTTAGCTCTAAACCTTAGCTCCCTTCTCTAAACCTTAGCTCCCTTCTCTAAACCTTAGCTCCCTTCTCTCTCCCCTAAGCTCCTCTTAAAAGCACAAAGGAAAACAATCCTATACACATCTGGTCTTGTTGTTTGATTTGAAATGTGCACCATCTCTTCCCTACCACTCTAGATTTTATCTTTCCTTAAGTACACAAGTGTAAGATCTCTTTCTCCCAGGAAACACTCCCCACTTAAGCAAGGGCATACTGATATCCACCCTCCGAATGGAACAGTTCTCATGATGAGCACCAAACAATTCACTACTAGATTACATAATTTTTTATACCACTTTCAAGTTTCATATAAATTAGATTCATGTATAGTTCTCTCAAAAATGACCTTAAGTTCCTTTAGGAGAACTTATTTCTATTTTTTTGTATTTAATACAGCACCAACCACATATTAAACACACAGTCATGCTTAATAAATGTCTGTTAATCTAAGTTAAAGAAAATTGTATAGAAAATATATTGGTAAATTAAGTGGAGAGGCTGAAACAGCTTTAAATTTGCATTCAGGTACATGTTGTCAGTTACAGAGGCTTCTGCTGAACAAAATCTAATTTAAAAACACACAATTATTTTATGCTTAAAACACAAGTTAATCTGAAAGCTGATATTAAAAGTTATAGACAAATTTCAGAAAAAAAATTTTTAATTTGACTAATAATATATGTTATTTCCAAGAACTTGAGAAAAGAAAGCTCTTTATGTGGATGCATTACCTGTCTTTTGCAGTACCCAGCACCTATACCATATCCTTCCAGCTGCAATGAGTGTATATTCAAGGAATGTAACTGAGCCAATGTTTCTATCACAGCCACATATATGGCTGAGCGTTCTGCTGGGCTAACTTCAGGAACTGTGAAATCACGAAAGATTCGACCCTATGGAAGCAATTACAACAGATAATTTAAAACAAGTCTTTTCATGCCATTTTTTTTGCTGTATTATTATCTCATACTGCCTGTAAAAGAAGATCAGGATAACAGTTTTGCAATCAAAACCAATTCTTTGCAAGACATGCTAGAAAAATGTTCTTTTGTGAAACACGTATAAGAGTATATATGCCAAAGAGAAATACAATATATGTCAAGATGAACTTAAAGGACAAAAACTACTTTCAAGTTAATTTTTACAAAAAAGAAAAAATTAAAACAATTTGAATTTACTGTTCTTAATGTACTGATTTCCTATTTGGAATAATTTTCCCCCCATACTGACAGGCAGTTTGGTTATTGCCATTACATATGGCTCTTTACTGACACCTGGAGGAAAATTTAAGAACAAGTCAATATGCTCTAAAAACTAAATTTGCTCCTAGTCTATTTCATCCCTCCCATATTGTGTGTGCTCAGGTTAAAACTAAAGTTTAAGCCCTTTAAAAGCAAACTAATTACCTAAAATATTGACTAATAAATTATCATTTATTAACATCTAATTTTATAATTAAAAATAAAGGCGACAACAAAGTAAGATTAAGTGTTAATTTACCTGCACATGTTCCATCACATAAAATTCTGTTCCAATAATAGAAGTATTGCTGCAGTACAACAAAGGCTTGGGAACAGAGAATCCAACTGAAAATAAAGCTTTCTGGACTTTAAATTCTCTATCAACCTAAATAGGATGATAGATTATTAAAAATCAGAAACAGAAATTTAATAACTACTTGTTAACATTAAGGACAGAATTTTGAAATAGTATCAACAAATAACCCAGAGGATAATAATTTTCTTATTATTTCCCTTAAACATAGTCTTAGTCTTAGTGCAATTATTATAATTATAAATTAGGCCAGCACTAAAAAATAATTTAATTAGGCTAAAAAGATAGACATATTCATGAGGCTTAATCCTGGCTCCAGTAATATGAAAGCAATAGTTCCTGACCACAATATTTCAAAGATATCATAAAACATCTCTTTGTTTCCACCTGTTCCCTGATGACTGGCTAACTCTTCCTCTCATGTCTCCCCAGGAGGCTCAGGTGAGTCTCTATTCTAATGCTTTGGGCATAGTCAGCTACAGGATGCTGGGGGAGGCCAGTGAGTACTGGTAGAAAGGAAAAGCACCTGATTTTTCTGGAGATCGATGGAAGAAACTTGTTTCTAAGATAGGGGTATAAGGATCCTTCTTGGTGCTTGGGGCTGCTGTGAAACTCAAGATAACTATTGGGAAAGGAGGAAATGAGAAGCAAGCCAGTACTGAATCAGGAGCCCAAATAAGAGGGAAAAGAAAAATGCATCCTCAACCAGGTCAGGTGTATGGGCCTATCACTCAGGACCTGTGGACACAGCTAACAGAGCTGAGACGCCAACTCATCTGCATGCAAAGTCCCCTTGCCCCAGACTCAGGTAGTGGTAAGTGATCACTTCTAAGAAGAAACCATGAAGCCCACTTTGAGACTGCAGGGATAAAGCAGCAACTGCTGCAGTAGCTAGAGCAGAAAGTGACTAAATCCATGACCAAAGAAAGAGAAGCCATCTGTGCCAATTGCTGTTATAAAGAAGTGTTTATAACCATCCTGCTGCTGGAAATGGGGATGGGGTGGGATGGTGGTGGGGACAAAAGGGTTAGGGAGTCATTAAGTAAATGATAGTATGGGAACATTGCTTTTTTCAATGCAGACTTGGGGAAAAAATGAAAAAGCCGAAACAAAGTATTCTAGATCCTTGAACTGAGAGCATTGTATTATATTCTGATGTCTTCTGATAGGAGTTATCAAAAAGAGAGATGATTAGAGCTGCTTTTGGGGGCATAAATATCTGTGTAGGTATTCTCCTTGAGTTGTGCCACACTGAGGTTTAATAAAAGTTACTCAACTTTTTTGATCTTAAGCATCCAAGTTATTTCATGTTTCTGGGAACATGATGTGGGACTAAGGAAGTCAGAATCAGCATTCTGCATTACTGTGGCAGGAAGTCCACTCCTCGACAGCCCTTCCCCAGTCATCTGGGCCTGGGAAATGCCTGTTATATATGATTATAATAATATTCTAAATATGAATAGTGCTTTTCATATTCTTCAGGACTTTGATTTCTGTCCTCTCCTGTTTTCTTCTCTAAAAATCCATAGATAGTATATTTTCTGAAAACAGAAAGACTCAATTTTTAACAAAAGTCTTTTATAATTCTTACTAAGTCAGGGGATTGTCATAGAAATATTTTAGAATAATTCAGTGAGTAGATATAATAATATGCTTTTAAAAACATAATTTAAATATATAACTAAAGCACAAAACACTTATAAATGAGTAACACTGAAAATATTCACTGGATGATGATATTTCTAGCCAATTATACAGGAAGGAATAAAATCCACAAGAGGACCGGGTGTTGATCAACATTAATAGCCAAAAGATAGATTTAGATTTTAGCCTCAATCCCTTTTTCAAGACAGCAAGGTGGGCTACAATTCAAGCAAAATTTTCATCTAAGAAATAAAATATATTTTCTAATATTTAATAATTGTGAATTTAAAAGCAATTTAAATTGTTTTTATCTGAATAAAATGTATTTATTTTTCAACAAAGAATGTATCATTGCATTTGTATACCATACCTTATGTGCCTTAGAAAGAAGTAAACCAGGTGGTTTTTTCCTGAGTACATATTTTTGAAAGCCCTTCTGGAGATAAAAGGTTGGATTGGAATATCCTGATCTAGAAAAGAGTAGAGAAATGGTCAGCTATAAAAATATATTTACCCTCTTCTTCAAATCCTATTGAAATGTCAGAAGAAACACAAAAATGAAAATAAATCGATTTCAATGTTGCAAGGCCAAGAGGGGTGCTACAGCATGTCTGAACATAAGTTTTTGAATGATAAAAGCAGATGGCAACAAATAAGGGAACAGCTGTGTGTCTCCTTATCTGCTATTGGAGAGATAACCCCCATTGGTGTGACCAAGGTTAGCACCCAAGTACAACTCTCTACAACAGGAAGTATGATAAGGTTCTAGAGTGAATATCTAGACCACAAAAGTGCAAAGTTGCCCCAGGTAACTTATACCAGGGCACTGACTTTCTCCATCAGGTGAACAGAAGTTCTCACACAGACGAAGGGAATACATTCCAGCTACCAAAACTATCCAATCTTCACCTTCATTTACCATATGAGCAGTTTAGAATTACCAAACTTTTAAAGAATCCAACAGCATGAAAGAGAGGCCTTAAACTAAACAGAAGAATTTTCTTCAAAGTTTCTCTCGAGGCCTCCAGCCTCAGTCCACAAAGAACAAGGGTTCAGACTGAATGCAGCAGCAGCTCCAGTGTCTACATCTTTCTCCTACAAGCTAGACCCGTCCTCCCTAAAAATCAAATCTAAGAGCACTGATCTTGGTATCATCTAATCCTGTGCAGGTGCCTTTTAGCATAAGAAACTGCAGATGATTGCCAATGATCAGGAAATAAGACCTCCTCAAGCTATGTGTCTACCTTGACATGGAATAATTTATTCATGATGCTGCAAAGAGTCAAGTTGACATGAACCTTACAAAAACCTTTTTTTCAGCTTTATTGAAATATAATAGACAATCTGCTCTATTTATATTGTACAACTCAATGAGTTTTTTCAGTTATAGTTGGCATACGATATATTAGTTTCAGTTGTATAGGATAGTGATTAGAGATCTATATAACTCACAGTTATCATGCCACTAAATCTAGTACTCCTTTACCCCCTTACATAATTATTACATTATTAACTATTTTCCTTATGCTACACTTTATATCTCCATGTCTATTTTGTACTTGTTAATCCTTTTGCCCTTTTTCACCATCCTCCACCCCCTCCCATGTAGTAGCCCTCAAAATATTCTCTGTATCTGAATTTATTTCCATTTTCATTGTTGTTTATTTTGTCCTTTAGATTACACATGTACGTGAAATCATGAGATATTTGTCTTTCTCTCTCTGACTTACTTCATTCAGCGCAATACCCTCTAGGTCCATTAAAGCAATATCTTTTTTCCATCCCCTTTCTTTTAGTCTGTGTGTGTCTTTTAATCTGAAGTGAGTCTCTTGTAGGCAGCATATGTAGGGGTCTTGTCTTCTTATCCATTCAGCCACTCTATCCTTTCACTGGAGCACTTAATTCTTTTCCATTTGAGGTACTTGTTGATAAATATGTAGTTATTACCATTCTTTTTTATATAAATTTATTTAAATTAGTTTCAAGAATACAGTACATTAGTTAGACATCTATAATGTTCATAAAACGATCCCCCCAATTCCTCCCTCCCTTCCCTGGCCCTCCACTTAGCCATCATGTTAAATCTAACTGCATTCCTTCTGCCATACTCCCTGTGCCCAACTGTCAACTACTGATTTGTACGTCTTTAACCCTTCACCCCATTCTTTATTCATGTTTTTGATATATGTTTTTTCTTCTTAAAGAAGTTCCTCCAACATTTCCTGTAATGCTGGCTTGGTGTTGATAAATTCCTGTAGCTTATTTTTGTCTGAGAAGTTCTTTATCTGTCCTTCGACTCTAAATGATAGCTTTTCTGAATAAGGTATTCTTTGTCGTAGATCTTGGGTTTTCATTACGTTGAATATTTTGTGTTAAGCCCTTCTGTCCTGCATAGTTTCTTTTGAGAAATCAGCTGTCAGTCTTATGGGTGCTCCCTTGTAGGTAACTAACCGCTTTTCTCTTGTTACTTTTAAGATTCTCTCTTTATATTTAACCTTTGGCATTTTAATTATAATGTGCCTTGGTGTGGGCATCTTTGGGTTCATCTTTTTTGGGACTCTGAGATTTCTGGGGTGGTATGTCTATTTCCTTCACCAGTTGAGGAAAGTTTTCCATCATTATTTCTTCAAATAGCTCTTCAATGTCTTGTTTTCCTTCTGGTACCACTATGATATTTTACATTTAATAGTGTCCCATAGGCTCCTTTGTAGGGAGCTAAAGCTCCCCAAATTCAAAAGAGTGCATGGTTTATCTCGGGAGGCCTGCTTGCATAAAAAGGAAAAGGCTGGTTCTGTGGAATTCCAGGAAGAAGAAGATTAAGTATAGAGAAAGGGAGTGTCAAAGGGAGTGTCAAAGGAAGTGTCGATTGTACCTTGATCTTCAGGATGTTACTTTAATTATGTTATCTTGGGATACCAAAAGGAACAGATTATGTATAAAAAGGATAAGAAATAAACTCGGAGAGACAGTTGTGAGATCTGTTCTCCCTCCTGCACCCTGTCTGTCTTCTCTTTTTTCTCAGTCCCCGCTCCCCCATTCGGGTACCCGGTTTGACTTGGTCGGCTGGCTTCCGACACTCCTTAAATTATTATTATAGTCTTGGCTTCTTTTTTCTTGCCATTCTGACTGAGTGTTCTTGGCTTCTCTATCCTCTATATTGGTTCGATCCTATTCTTCATCCACTCTGTTGATTCCCTCTAATATACTCCATCTCAGATAAGGTGTTCTTCATTTCTGACTGGTTTCTCTTTTATAATATCCATTTCCATTTTTACGTTTTTTTAAATCTCTTTGTTAAAGTTCTCACTGAATTCATCTATACTTCCCCTAAGTTCATTGAGCATCATTATAACCAGTGTTTTGAACTCTGCATCTATTAGATTTCTTGACTTCATTATTCCTGGATCTCTATTCTGTTCTCTCATATGGTTTCTGCTTCTTTGTCTTCCCATTTTGGCCACCTTTCTTTGTCTGTTTCTGTGTAAAAGCAAAGCTCCTAAATCTCCCGGTCTTATTAGAGTAGCTTTGTGTAGTAGGTGTCCAGCGGCACAATCCTGAGACGGGTTCAGCTGCAGGTCAAGTTTAGCCCCATCCTGTGACCTTTCTGGGGCCACCCGTTAAGATTCAGCAAGAAATCCGCAGATGCTGTGCTTATAGTTGCCTCAAGAAACCACACCAAAAACCGAGCCCAGTTGCCACCAGTGTGAGTCTTGGCGCTGCTTAGCAAGGAGTACCTGACTCGCTGAGGGCACAACTGCAAGTGGCTTGGGTGGGGTTGTGATTTGGGAGAGGTAGAGTTTCAGGGAATCCCCTGGGCTGAGTGACCTCTGTTACCCAGTTTGATGACGTCTCAGCTATGGTGGCACAGAGTCTGCATGCTGGAAGGTGGGAGGCTTAACAGAGGAGCAATGGATACCTCGGGCACTTCTGCCTGGGAAAAAGCCTCGACTCCGGCCCTCACTCTGACAACTCAGTGTCTTCCTGTAAGTCCCTAGTGATCCTCATGCAGCCTACCCAGTGCTGGTGCTCCGAGTGAGCAGGTCCATCACCATAAAAGTTCACTCTAATAAGACCGGTGTCTGCAGCTGCTTGCTGCCTCTGCCGTAGCCTCTGTCCCACTCAGTTGCTCAAGACCAGGCAGCCTTGCGTCTTCGCCCCGTCCTACCTTCTACCGTTGCAGGCTGATTAATTATTTCTCTCCTAGTTGTAATGCTTCTGTTCATCTAGATCCCAGGCAACTTTCTTTGCTGTTTCCTCTTTGTTTCTGTCACAACTTTGATTTAGTTGCAAGAGGAATGAACAAAGCCTCTATCATCTACGCCATTTTTCCCTACCAAAAAACAACAAAAACTTTTTTTATGCCTAACGTGTCATTGGATGCTTTTTTGATGATGCAGTCATATATGAAGTACTGGCCATTCATGATGGTAAATGACCCAGGTGAAATATAATCGGAAAACTAAAAGCTTCTCATTGAAGTTACCATATGAGTAATCGTATGACCCAGCAATTCCACTCCTAGGTATATATCTAAGAAAACTAAAATCACGTTCACACAAAAACTTGTATAAGAATGTTCACAGCAGCACTATTCACAACAGCCAAGAAGTAGAAACTGCCAAAATATCCATCAACAAATGAATGAATAAACAAAATGTGATACAGCCATACAGTGGGATATTACTCAGCCAGAAAGGAATGAAGTTCTGATACATGCTACAATGTGGTTGGACTCTGAAAACATTATGTTAAGTGAAAAAAGCCACTCACAAAAGGCCACGTAGTATATAATTCCATTTCTATGAAACATCCAGAATATATAAATCCATAGCAACAGAAGGTAGATTTGTAGCTGCTGGTGGATGGGAAGAGGGGGTAATTGGAAGGCAAGTTTTTTTTTGGGGGGGTGGTTTGATGAAAATGCTCTGGAATTAGATAGTGGTAACAGTTGTACGACTTTGTGAATATAATTTTTAAAACCCACTAAATACATTTAAATAGTTAAAATTCTGAATTTTATGTGACATGACTTTTATTTCGAAAAAACAAAACACATACACACAAACAATAACAAAAACAAACTCTCCTCCAAACTTGAAACTTTCCTCTGATTAAGTATCTACCAAGGTTCTAAGAAAGACTTAAAAAAAGCCTATCTTGAGAAGATATGTTCACCAACACATCACAGTACCAGCTAAATTTAACCATGCCAAGCATTAGGTCTCCATATAGTCTGGAACCCACTGACGGTATCACTATGATAAGAATCATCAATAAGCCAGAAAGGAATGCTTTGTTTAGGACTTGGGCATTTGGTGCTGAAAGAAATGTATTAACCTATAACCAAAGAGGTGGCACTTTTGTCCAACCTTAATTAACAAAGATGAAATTTTTGCATGTATATGTGTGGTAAGGAACGCTCACTTGGTCAGAGAAGGCTTTGACTAGACCATCAATCTCACAAGACCCCAATAGGCCACTCTGGGCATTGGTTCATTTAAAGCATACGAAGACAGGAAACACAGTATGCCAGGATGGCAGCATAGATGACTTTCCTCAGTGGAGTCCACATAGTAATCCATTCATCAGACTAAGATTTACTGTATGACTCCTGTGTTCCTTTGGTGACAGCTCAGGTTTGAAGAAATGAAACCACAATGGGTGAATATGGGTGTCACCCTGGCTTAGAAGCCTCATGCTCCACAGGAGTCATTATCTCTGGTAGCAGTCCTCTGGGCACAGCTTTTAGGGTCCTAGCAAGGGATATAACCAGTTGCAAGAACTCACTGCACTTGGGAAAGTCTAAAGTCCCTGTAAATGCCACTGATAAATGCCACAAGTATGTGTTCTGTTGTAATGTTTAAGGCCTTTCACTTCTATTATTTCATTTACTTGCCAGAATTACTCAGAACTGGCAGGTACTTATCACAGATTACAAAACTATCAGAAGTTATGTAACATATTTAAATTCCCTGTCAGTAAGTGGCAGATCTAATTTTGTGGAAGCCAAGACTGTTTCCGTAACTCTTTTTTTTTAATTTTTATAAAACTACTATTTTTAAAAGTTTATTTTAAAATATATTTTCTATTATAAAACAGCACTTTCAGGACTGTCATCCAGTTCTATTCTCTCACTTCAAAAAGAACTAAAGGCCAAAGGGGTGCTGTGAATTAGAATTAGAATTCGGATCCCCCTGCTGCTACCATTAAGCACCTTCAAGAATACAGCCAATTATAATGGAATTACATCTGCTTCTCAGGAAAAAAAAAAAAAAATCTAGCGATCATAGGACAAAAGTTGAGATAAAGTCTTTTTATATCCCACAGAGCTTTCAACCTTAATAGCATCAGTGAATCTTTAAGGTACATAATTGCATCCTTTAACAAAAGATTCCTTCTCACAGCTGGAATCGTGACTGTTATCGCTTCCACCACAGTCCTCTAGTTAATAACCAGAATAGAATGCTCCCGCCAGCAGAGTGCGTAATTATATGAAAAGAAACTGTGGTGGGGTGAATTAGTAACCCACGCAAGGCCAAAGTAAGGGGGAAAAAGCACGATGCACAGATTTGTTTTTGCTGGAGAAGGTCGGCGTCAATACCTATACTGGACCACCGTCAGCTTGGCCTCGGGCGTGGCTGCAAAGCCGGGTAAGTGCTGGTTTAGGTAGGCCTCCAGGGATCTGCAGTCGAACTTATGCTGGGGCAGCACCTCCATCACTTCGGGTTCGCTGGAGGCACGGTTCTCCATGACTAGCGCCGAAAACCGCAGAGACCTCAAATCCACAGACACTTTTTTTCTTAAGGAAAGCTACTTTACAGCGGAAGTGAAAGACCAGGGGCGGGGCTCACTCCAGCCAATCACACACAAGTTAAGCTACGGACAAATAACGCAGAGGCCTTTCCACCTCCAAATTTAATGCACCGGCAGGCGGAAGGCCTATAAAGTTCTGTTCAGAAAAGGGACCGTCAGGAACTCGAGCCCAGGAATAAAAGATCCTGGTGTTTTAACTAGCCTCCGGGTTGGAAAGGCGACATCGTAGGCTGCTTGCTGGCCTTGGACGCTTAGGACATCGGCCTTGCTGACGCCTGGTCTCTTAGGACCCGGCGAAAAAGGAAACTAAAAGGAGCGGATGTTTTCTGAGGGGGAGCGATGACTGCAACCGGAAATGGTTCCGTGAGAGGTCCGTAGTTGTGGTGGAGACGTGTCCATCTGTGAAGCTCTGGGAGCACTTCCCCAGGGTCTGGGCTAGGAAAGCCACCAGTAGGTGCTTCCTTATATACCCCTCACGGGCTCAGTAGACCTAGCAGCGTGAGACGGCGGCGGCGGCGACGGCGACGGCTGGGGCTGAAAGCATTGGCGGCCGGGGACCCAGCCATGGCCGAGTCTGTGGAGCGGCTGCAGCAGCGGGTTGAGGAACTGGAGCGAGAATTGGCCCAAGAGAGAAATCGGCGGGCCCTGGGAGACGGCGACGGGGGAGGCGGCCGGGCCCGAATCGAGAAGATGAGCCCGGAGGTAGTGGATTCCAATCCCTACAGGTGACCTGCGTCATGGATCGGAGGCTGGTGAGGGGGATGAGGTCCCGGTTCCCGTATGGTCGAGTGAGGCATTCCTCTCCCATCCAGTTCCCGGGGCCCCCATATTTCCTTTCTTGTTCTGGTTGTCCTTTTCCCAAATGGGAAACGCCACGTCTTAATACTGGTCAAAAGGTGTTTTTTCTTCTTTTTAAAAAAACCCAAGTGAATCAGCCATATGGTGCTGCTCCTGTGCCTCCTGAGGACATGTATCCAGTTTCCTACCGCATCTGTCTCAGTCTACCTTGCTCTGCCTAAAACTGATAGTGACAACTTTCAGAAGATGACATCGGATGTAAAACCCGCTAAGCATTAACTTCCAGTTTCATAAAGTCTTCTCAATGTTTCTTAAGTTGGGGCGTGGTGAGAGAGCTGGATTAGCTCTAAAGCCATTTGACTTTAGCAGTTCTGTCCCCACCTTTTTTCGTTTCCCAAGGTTTCATAATCCAGGCTGAATATAGTGCAGTGGTTAAGGGTAAGGACTCTAGAGTCAGACTGGATTCAGATCCCAACTCTTAGTAGTTGAGCAGCCTTTGGCTAGTTCTAAACCTATCTGCTTAAATTTCTCACTTGTAAAATAGGGATAATAGTGATAGCTGTCAGAGTTGTGAGGACTGAAAACATCAGTGTATGTAAAATTCTTAGATTAGCGCTTGTACGTGCTAAGCTTTGTACGAGACTTTATTGCTCAGTGCAGATACTAACATTAACTGAGCTTTCTTTACCTGCTAGGCACTTTTCATGCACCCTCACTCATATGTTTTCCTCCTCACCACAACCCTAGCAGATAGCCACTATTATTTTACCCCCATTTTATAGGTGAGAAAATTGAGGCTTAACAAGCTGCTATGACTTGGCTCAGGTCATAGAGCAAGTAGTATATAATAAGGCCTGGACTGGCATTAGGTTTGTTTTATTCCAGAGTTCACATGGAACTGTCTCCCCAGTAAAAAATAAGCCACTAAGTAGTATGGCTAAAAAATTGGATAGTTTTAAAGTAGGTGAAACAGGAAAGATGTTATTGTTGCTCTTTCTCTTTAAAGAGCAGAAGAGTTTGGATTTTTAAAAAATGTTTTATTTGTGACATATATAAAGCCTCTGAGTAAGTCTTAGGGTGCATGTATTTTTTTTTTTTTTTAAACAAACCTAAAATTCAGACCACTATTTAGGTACAAAGATGTTAATTATATTATTTATAATAGAAACACCAGACAAAATGCTAATTGTTCTGTAATTAGAGTTCATATTAACCCAAATCAAATGAAATCATGCCAGATGCTTGCTTTTCCTTCATCAAATCTAATAGATTAGCAAGTTGTCTTAATTCTTTTTTTTTTCCTTCAATTTTATGATAATTGACAGAGGTGCATGTATTTTAACTGTATTGCCAAATATGAAGGATTAATCCAAAATCTTTAGAGTTTGAATAAGCATGAACTGACATCTTTAGTCAGAAGTGGAAACTATTCCATTTGCATCCTTAAACATTTCGTAATTTTACAAATGAAAAATTTGAAAATTTTCATCTAAGAATAAAAAGGAGTGTGGATCATATATTTAGAATCACCTAAATGTGAGATGTGAATCACTTAATGTGAGATGATCCTTTGACATTTAATAATCACAAACTTTCAGAACTCAAATATAAACATTTAGTATTTTCTATCTTATTTGCACCCTTTATCTTTTGCTACATAAGAAATGGCAGTTGTCACTCAAAGCTCCTCACTAGTACATGGAAAATTGATAAAGTTAAGCCTTAATTTGTTTGGATTGTTGTTCATTCAGTAAATATTTGGTGAGCACCTTTTCATCCTCAGCCCTCCTAGATGGTATTATTTACCATTTATTGAATATTTCTTATGCATAGACACTGGGGATACAAAGTAGATATTGCCATTTCCCTCTAGAGATCACCAGATCAGCGTTAGATAGAAAGGTAAACATGGGATTGCAATACAGACATTAAGAATTATGATAAAGTACAGGGTTATTGAAAAATAGAAAGGTTTGTAGGTGTTCAAATCATTTTAATTGCATCAAGCGATACAAAAGAAATATAAAGACTCTGACCCCCAAAGACCATTTGCTTTAGTTTGGGAGACTCAATGGTTGTGGAATAATGATCGAACAACACAAGTAACTGTAAAATTATGTGATATAGACTAATTATAAACATGTGGAGGAAATGGAGAGGGGAGTAGAGGATTTAACATTAGAAAACCTGGTTTCAAATATTAGCTTAAAAACCCAGCTCTGATTATTTGTTTGCCATTTAGCTGATCTTCGAAAAAGTTAATTAACCTGAATCTTTTTTCAAATTTGTAAAAGGGGGTTGCAGTACGTTCTTCTTAGGGTTA
Organism: Pteropus medius; assembly: GCF_902729225.1. Classification (NCBI taxonomy): domain Eukaryota; kingdom Metazoa; phylum Chordata; class Mammalia; order Chiroptera; family Pteropodidae; genus Pteropus; species Pteropus medius. The sequence continues at coordinate 6,272,034 of NW_024349803.1, forward strand.
TTTAGAAAGATTAAAGAAAGCATCAAAGTGCACATGGCATATTGATCAAAGGTATTTATTATCACTGTCTACCCATTTCTATTAAAGTGACAATAAAGAAATTTTTAAAAAGGAATAAATCCCCACTGAAAAAATAGAGGGTTTCTATTAATAATTGGGATGGGTGGGTCCCTGTACTTGAAGATTATAGTAACACAATTTTAGAAACTAGAAAAGGGATGAGTGACTGATAACTGATTTAATGATCCAAAAAAGTTGACTCTTAAGCCTCCAACCCACTTTATACCACAGAATTCCCCAAAGGCTCAGGAAAGGCAGATACTTCTAGAAGAGCTTAAGGTAGGGCTAAAAGAGATGTGGTTGAAAATCTGTTGAAGATACAGCCTAGGTTTCCTACACCACTTTTTGTAGCTGAGCTAATGCTAATGCCTCTTGCCTACCAGGAAAGAAGACTAGAGATTTACTCATTGGTGAGAGTGAAAGAGATGATTTCTATTAATTGAAACAGGTATTTGTATTTGAAGTAAGGGGCTTAACTAATGTTTACATACTGAATGCTAGGACTCCCAGCCTTGCTCTTCCATTTAACATCCCCAAACTGAGAGCCACAAACACCTTTCAGGCTGGAAAGTGAAAGATTCTTTAGGGAATCTAATCAAGCCAAGAAGAAAGACTGAAAGACAGTTACATTATGGGTTACAACTAAAGAGTCTGGCCAGAACGCACTACAGTGAAGCCCAAATTCAAACAAGCATTGCCTATCCTTGCCTTTATTAGTGTCTGGCTCTTAAATATAAGCAGAACAAAGAATGAGAGAAGCTCTTAACATGAAAGAAACACAGTAAAAATAGTAACTTAAACAGATCATGAAAGGGGAACACATCGTCAACATTATCCATATCCCCAGGTGAGAGATGATATCTTGGAAATGAAATGAAACAAGGTGCCACACACACACACACAAATCATTCAGATGACTTACAAGAATTCTTGAAAATGGAGAATAGCAAAAATGAAAATCTCAATAGAAAAGTTGGAAAATAAAATCGAAAGACATCTGGAGACTAGAGCAGAAAACTAAAAACATGAAAAATAGGAGAAAGAAAATAAGAGTAGAACACTAGTCCAAGTGGTCCAACTTCCAAATAATAGGAGTTCCAGAAGGATGTTCCAGGAAAAATAAACTAAACAAGGAAATCATCAAATTCTTCAAGGAGATTTCCCAGAACTGAAAAATGTGTTTCCAAATTGAAAGGGTACATCAAGTGCCCAGCACAATGGATGAATTTCAGAAGCTAAAAGACACTTGAACTGTATCTTAGAAATTTTGAGGAAAAATTATTTCCAATTAAAAAAATCTTGTGTGTTCTGCACCTGGGAGGGTTTTCAGGCATCAGTGTTTTCAAAGCTGCCCCAGTAATTTAGTTTCATCTGGTAAATCCCGCTGAAAGATTTCTCTTCTTTGAAAGGATTAGTAGTGATTGAGTTTTGGTGTTTATTTTCTATGATGTAGGTTTACCTATGTCACTATTAAAAGATTGTTAGCTTTAAACATTTTTTTCTTTGTTTTAAGCCGCCTGATGGCATTGAAACGAATGGGAATTGTCAGCGACTATGAGGTATGATAAACTTTTCCAAGTTTTTGAAGATGATTTCAGTAAATGAAAATAATTTCTGATGACATTTTTGATGAAGAGTTATTAATCAAGACATATAATTTTGCATTTCACAGAAAATCCGTACCTTTGCTGTAGCAATAGTAGGTGTTGGTGGAGTTGGTAGTGTAACTGCTGAAATGCTGACAAGATGTGGCATTGGTAAGGTAAAAACATTTCCCTTTGCCTATCATATAGGGAACTACTCACTTCTGGGGTAAATCAGGTATAAGGATTTTTATTTCTCATTACTAATGGTTATTGATTTGTGGTATATTTATTCAGATTGTTCTACCCGAAGGGCTTAAGACATAACCTCATCTGAATGGAAGCTGATATTGTTAATTAAACAAGGACTACCCAATTGTGTTCAGGAACTTTTTTTGTTTGAGTAATATATAAACAATTTGGGCTTAAGTGAAACTGAACTGGAGAATGCTCTAGATTTTTTTAAACCCATACTTTTTTTACTTTTTTCTAAAATTGGTTTAGATTGTGGGTAGAAATAAGTAACCTTATACCAGAAATCAATCTGCCGATCTTAGATTTATAAAGCTAAAGTGGTTGAATACATAAACTGTACCTAATTATATGCCCTTTAATTTGTCATTTTGACACAGCACACATTTTCCTATAGTTTATCAATGCCCCAAATTCTTAAAATGCCCCGATCCATGCCCCAAATTCTTAAAAGAAAGTAATTTCAAAGTTGGCACTCTATTAATATAGGAAAGAATGCAAAAAGACAAAATGTTTATTAACATTTTCAAGTCTTTAAAGAGGTTTACAAAAGCCAGCCAGCAATTGCTTATAGCCGATGTAAGTACCCTGGTGGACTGACCAAGGGTAGTAGAGATCCTGGAGATGTGTGCTTCTCAGGTTCAAGTGTGCATCAGAATCACTTGGAAACAGATTGCCAGACCTACCCCAGTGGTTTTGATTCTGTAAGGTTTCAGGCGGACCTAAGAATTTTAATTTCTAACGAGTTCCTAGGTGATTCTGATGTTGCTAGCCCAGGCCACATTTTGAGTAGCAAGGATCTAGAACAGTGATTATCAAATACTGCTGTAATTAGAATTACCTAGGCAGAATTAAAAAAAAAAATCTCATATCCAGACTGTACCTCATAATAGGTTAATCAGAATCTCTGGAGGTGGGACCCAGACATCTGTATTTTTTTAAAACTCCCCAAGTGATTGCAATGTACACTCAAGGTTGTAAGCTAGGGATCTACATAGGTAAGTTTCAGAACTCTTTCTTCAATTTGTAAAACAGATAAACAAGTAGCTAATTCTTGGGGTTAAGTAGGGAAGTGGAGAATTAGAGACCCAGAGCCCACTTCTTATCCCTGAAAGTTTCTGGAATCCCCAGGGCACCCTGGATTACCAGACCTAGATTAGCCGCTTTATTTTACAGATGAAGATACAGACCCCAAAAATGAAAGTGACTTACCCAAGATCAAAGGTAATTAGTGGCAGAGTACAACTCACACCTCCTGTTCCCAAATTTAGGATTTCCTGCAACTTAATAAACCAGCTGTGAGGCCAACACTCAAACTTAAAACTTGGCCTGATCTAACAAACATTGTTGAACGAGCTTAAGTAAACCATATTTTGGACACTCTAAGGTTAGAAAATTATTATAAGAGGCATAAGTGATAGTTTTCCAAGCAAGAAAGTATGGGTTACCTAAGTGTTTTTTTTATAGGATGGGTTAATTTTTTTAGTTTATTGAGAAGAAAATCTCATTTTTATTTTTATTGTTAAATATAGTTACTGAGAATTATATTACACAGACAGAATTTTAGATCAAGGAAGGGACCTTGGAAATCCTTGGGTCCAACCTGTTCTTACTGATAAGAAATGGGATCTTTTAGTCATTTTAAAATTGTGTGTGTGTGTTTGTGTATATGTGTTTGACAAACACTGTCATGCCTAAATATATAGCAGAAGACAATAATTTACAGATTGGTTACTAATTCTATTTGGAATAATGTTTTAGCCATTATTATATATATATATATATATGTGTGTGTATGTATATAGTATCATATTCACAAATGGAGTCAAGCTACACTATAGTTTTTAAGTTATAGCATTTGTGTTTATCTGATTTAAGATTTTAATTTTTCTAATGGGTTCTTGACTCAGCAAAAAATTGGAATCAAGTAGGATTTTGGCAGAATTTTTAAAAATTGGTATGAAATGGAATGAATATTATCTCAGCGAATCATTTAGAGGCAGTACAGCATTGTGATTAGAGTACAGATGCTGGACTGAGAATGCCTGAATTCGAATCCCATTTCCAGTACATATTAGCTGAGTGGCTTTTGGGCAAGTGCCCTATTTCTATCGTTTTTAAAAGGAGGATAGTAGTATCTATGTACTTTTCTCATATGAACACTAAACAAGTTAATATATGGCACCTAGTATTCCAGAATTCGGTAATATTATTACTGTCAAACTGTTAAACAGATCAAATGTAAAGCCCACTAGTTTATTCTTTTGTTATTTTTTGTTATGTTTTTCATTAGAATACCATTATTTTCATTTTAGTTGCTACTCTTTGACTATGACAAGGTGGAACTGGCAAATATGAATAGACTTTTCTTCCAACCTCATCAAGCAGGATTAAGTAAAGTTAAAGCAGCAGAACATACGCTGAGGTAAATGGAATAGCAATTATAACCATATTTAGTGAAATCTTACTTTGTGTATTTGGTATGAGTAAAGGGATCGGAATTTTTCTCTTATAAAAATGCAGATTTCAGTTATATAAGAATTCTTTTCCTCTTGGATCTGGGTTGGCAACCTTTTTCTGCATAGGGCTAAACAGTAAATATTTTAAGTTTCGAGGGCCATGTGGTCTCAGTTGAAACTGCTCAGCTATAAAGTTGTAGTGTTATAGCAGCCATAGGCAATAGAGAAAAATAGAAAAATGAATGACTATAGATAGCTATGCTCCAATAAAATTTTATTTATGGACTCTGAAATTAAAATTTCATATATTTTTCACATGTCATGAAATATATGTGTATATATTTTAATGCAACCATTTTTAGCTTGCAGACCTTACAAAAACAGGTGGCAGGTCAGTTTTGGCCCAAGCGCCATAGCTGGCTAACCTTAACTCTAGGAAGTTTCTTTGAGTAAGGAACAAAGAAGCTCATTTGTCAGACTGAGCTGGAGCTAACAGAGATGTTAAAGCCTTAATTCCCGGCATATAGATTGTGGGAACATTTCTGTAAGCCTTCTGACAATCTACATGTTTCGTACCTAGTCTTTGAACCTAGTTTTTGAAATAGGACAAAAAAGGTAGAAGAGGACTTTGGATTTTCTTTGACTAGCCTGAATTCCATTTCTCTACTCTGTTAAGTGATCTTCAGTTCTTTTTCTTTCTAACTCTTATGATTACCTACTAGTAGTTTTTTAATCACACCCTTTTTCCCTCTTAGGAACATTAATCCTGACGTTCTTTTTGAAGTACACAACTATAATATAACCACAGTAGAAAACTTTCAACATTTTATGGACAGAATAAGGTAAAATTTTGTTTATGAATATTTTGCTTAATGTCCAGCTCAGTTAAATTATTAGAAAGTATTATTAGAAAATAGGTACTGATGATTGATTTAGCGAGTTGGTAGAATGATATAATTTTTGTTTTTAAAATAATTTCTTGTGTAATTTTTATGTACTAGAAGCTCAGTAAAAAGTATATATTGTCCAAAAAATAATAGTAACAACAAAATAAACAAAAAGCCCCTCATTATAATAGTATAACAAAGAATCCTCAATTATAAGTTCTGTGTTCTAGAATATATTTCTATCTGAAAGTGGTATTCTGTAGACTCTTTTAACACAACTGAAATATTGAATTGTATTAACTTTTATTACATTTTTAGTGAAAGAAGAATAAAAGTCTGTGAAAGCTTATTGGTAAATGGTAACTTTAGTCAACAAGCTTTATACTTCTTGCATTCTTATATGTCTTATGTAATAAGTACTATAGTATTATTGATGTTTATTTTTAATGGTTACTCAATACTTGATATATATTGGATCTTTAATATTAAATACTTACTATGTCACAATTATACTTAAATATTTATTGAAAGAATAAACATGACTGAACAAATAAAGTCTAATTAGAATGTATTTTTGTTCTCATTTTTTTCAAATAAAATTTATTTTCTTTGCCAAGTAATGGTGGATTAGAAGAGGGAAAACCTGTTGACCTAGTTCTTAGCTGTGTGGACAATTTTGAAGCTCGGATGACAATAAATACAGTGAGTGTTCCTATTGTGTAAAATGTTATACTCATGGATTTATCCATTTTTCTGTAGATTCCATTAGTATATATTCCCCATACTAAAAACAATTATGCATTTAAACCCTATTAGTTCTCATAGCCTACTTTTGAAAGGTATTCCAATGGCTGCAGGACCTGTCTAGCCTTGTTTTTGTGGCATATGTTTCAGTATCCTACTCTCTCTATGCCAATGATAGAGGAAACTATAAAATAGCAGATACTTCTTATGTATAACTTTTTAAAATAAATTAATGTCTTGTAATACTCTTATAATACTTATTCTTGGTCAGCATTGGTTTTAACTTTTTTTACTTTATTTTTATGTAAATGTAAATATACACACAAATTGCATATGAACATTTTTTCTCAGAAATAAGACTGACTTCTTTTTTAAGTTGTTTTCAACTCTTCAATGACATTTTGCATTTTTTTGTTGCTGAAATTATCTTAGAAAAATGAAGTTCTACATTAACCTAATAAGAAATCCAATAAACTATGGTTAAATTTAATTAAATAGATATTTATTGACTGCTTACATGTCAGTTTACTTTTTAGATGGAGAGTGGCAATTGCCAAGGAATTCCATTATTTACAACTTTTTAATTCTGAAAGCTAATTTTTAAAAACCCGTGGTAAAAAAAAAGGGGTAATTTAGTTAAACTCCAGTTTTTTATAAAAAGAAGTTACAGTAAATTATTTCTTGCTCTTTTATGTTCTTTCACCTGTTTCTACTAAGGCTTGTAATGAACTTGGACAAACATGGATGGAGTCTGGGGTCAGTGAAAATGCAGTTTCGGGGCATATACAGCTTATAATTCCTGGAGAATCTGCTTGTTTTGCGGTATGCATAATTCATTTTGGCTTATTCTTCACTGTTAATTACTGGAGTTCCTAGGGGCATTGAAAATATATTACAATTCAAAGAAAAAACTAACTTTGAATGTGATGGAATACTATTTGAGACATAAATTTTTTTTCCCTTTCTTTGAAATATATTTTCTTTTATTCTTTTTCATGTAGTGTGCTCCACCACTTGTAGTTGCTGCAAATATTGATGAAAAGACTCTGAAACGAGAAGGTGTTTGTGCAGCCAGTCTTCCCACCACTATGGGAGTGGTTGCTGGGATCTTGGTACAAAATGTGTTAAAGTGAGTGAGGGTTAAATTTTCTGAATAGTCTTGTTTCCTTTTGATAAAAATAAATATATTTCATGAATTATCTTAAATATTGGAATTATCAGCTAAGTATTATAGTTTTTAAATTTAGTTTTAAATATATATTTTTATTTTGTTGTATATGGTATACATATACTTTTTATTTTTATGTAAATATATCTTAATAGATTTCATTTCAATGTACAGTTGACCCCTGAATACTGCAGGAGTTGGGGTGCCAACCCCTATGCGGTTGAAAATCCACATATAACTTTTGACTCTCCAAAAATCTTAACAAGTCGACCCTTGGTATCCACTTGGGGTTGGTTCCAGGACCACCCTCCATCTCCCTGCAGATACCAAAACCAATAGATGCTCAAGTCCCTTATATAAAATGGTGTAGAACAGTGCATACAGTTGGCTGTCTGCATCCACAGATTCTCAGGGATACAGAGGAGCGACTATATATTTTTGAAAAAAACCCATGTATACATGGATAGCTGGCACAGTTCAAACCCATGTCGTTCAAGGGTCAATTGTATATTAATTAATATTACACATATTATACACATACATGTTTGTGTTATTATCTGCATTTAGAATAGCTCTTGTTAAACAAATGGTACTGGTGTACTTATGTATGACACATTAACTAAATGATATAAATCTACAGGTTTAACTAGGTTGGAGACTTAGGCATAAATGCACTTGTTTCCACTATCTTGATTTAACTCTTCCTAAAAATAATATGAATGTGATTAAACATTAACCAGAGTACTATCTCTGCTACCCAGAAACAGATAACCAACAACAACGCCATCTAAATTATAGCTAAAAAGGACAAAGGTTTCTTTGCAGCTAAGATTAATGTCAAAGAGTTTTTGAACCAACTCACACATTATTTAAAGCAGAATCCCATTAGGTGTTGCCCAGTTCAGGTCAATTTTTCTCTCATTTTATACTTTAATAAGCTTAGTTATGTTTCTGAAGTCTCCAATATAATAATAAACTGTAACATGATATAGGAAGGCACTCTGATATCAGAAATGTCCACTACCAGCAAAGAAATTGTAAAAAGCATACATAAGAACTCTTAAGGCAACTGTATAGAGCTGTTTCATGTAAGAGCAGATAGCCTTTACTTCAGTAGGCTCTATCTAAACAAAACATTTTATAGTAGGATACGAAAAGGGAGGGAAATTATGGCAATAAAGTATTCTCTTACAGATGTGTTGTATTTAGCCAGCCCTCTATTGATGGACATTTAGGCCACTTATAGATGTTTTTGTTAATATTGACAATGCTGCAAACAACATCTTGCATATATCTTTGTATACTAGATTTTTGTACAGTGTGAATTTTTAGGAGTGGAATTTCTGGGTTTATGCAATATTTGATAGATATTACTAAATTTCTCTTTCAAAAGGATTGTACATTTCCATCACAGTGTAGGAGTACCTGTTTCACCTACACCTTTGATAACATTGGGTATCATTAAATTCTTTAATCTTTGTCAGTATGATAGGTAAAAGGTGGGTATCACTTAATTTTCAGTTATTTGGGGTAATTTGAGCACATATTTTTCTATGAATTGTTTGCTCATATGCTTTGCTCAGTTTCTTGTCTTGTTGTATATTAAGAACATATGTTTGCAAATATTTTTTCTTTTGTTGTTTACCTTATGTACATGATTTTCCCTCTATAAGCTTCTAAAAGGAATCAGATTTGACTGGGAAGGAGCACAGGGAGCTTAATGACATACTGGAAATGCTCTATATTTTGATCTTGTAGTGATTATATGGGTGAACACTTGTAAAATTTTATTGAGCTATACATTTAAGATCATAAACTTTATGTTATATATAAAAACTTAAAAAATTAGATTTATTACCATACCTTGGGGATTTTTAAGATACTTCTTCCACATTTTAACTTCTCTAAAATCAGTATGCTTCTTAAAGTTGTCGACATACATTAGTTTAGTTGGAAGCATTTTATCTTTATTAGAGATTCATAAAATAATATTTCTATTGATGAAATGGAGTAATATTTCCTTGTAGTTATTCAACAAATATCTACTGAGTCAGGTCCTGTAAACAAGATAAAAAAAAAACAAACAGGTCCTGTAAACAAGATAAAAAAATTTGTTTTCTGGTTTGCTTGTTACAAAAATGATTACCTACTTCAAAATCATTTTTTAATAATCCAGTTATTTTAATACTTCTCTTTTTATTTCTTTATCTAAATGTACTATGATTTGTTTTTCTAGGTTTCTGTTAAATTTTGGTACTGTTAGTTTTTACCTTGGGTACAATGCAATGCAGGATTTTTTTCCTACTATGTCCATGAAGCCAAATCCTCAGTGTGATGACCGAAATTGCAGGAAGCAACAGGAAGAATATAAGGTATATGTCAATCTGCCAGAATGTATGAGAGATCATATTGCATAGGTATAATTTAAAAGAGAAGAAACATTTGCATTTGGAATACAAGATAATTCAATTCTGGAACCTTAAACTTTTAATTTATTCACCATGCGTCAAAAATGAAAATTCTGTTTTTATTTTGCTTTTAGTAGGATAAAAAGCCTACCTGAATTCTTAATCGATGCTTCAGAAAACTGAGTAAAAACACTTCGATTCTGTTTGATTTCTACAGAAAAAGGTAGTAGCACTTCCCAAACAGGAGGTTGTTCAAGAAGAGGAAGAGATAATACATGAAGATAATGAGTGGGGTAGGAATTCTTTCATAAACTGAAATGGCAGCATAAAACAAACTTTTATGGGAGGGAATCTAATTATAGTTGATTATATACATTTTGAGTAATCATTGCTTATTAAGTTCCTTAAAAACTTTGTAAGATCAAATTTAACTCTACAGGTATTGAGTTGGTATCTGAGGTTTCAGAAGAGGAACTGAAAAATTCTTCAGGTCCAGTTCCTGACTTACCTGAAGGAATTACAGTGGCATATACAATTCCCAAAAAGGTATATCTAAATTCTGATTTACCATAAGTGAATATAAGAGAAAATGTTTATCTTCTTTCATCTTCATCCCATTCCATAATGTCAAAGCAGTATTTCCTATTTTCGATATTTTACACTATAGAGATTAAGATGTGTGAAAGACGGAGGTATGCAGTGCTAATATAGAAATATGCACAGCACATTTAAACTGTTTGAAAACATAGACATAATGTTTTGTTTATTCATTAATGGATCAAGTAAAGTAGATTTTGATTAAATGAAAGTATCATTTTTGTATGCTAGTAATTTTAGCCACAATACCATTTAAAAGTACTGCTTCAATAGATATCTCAAGAATACTGAAATTACTGCCTGTAAATCTGAAGACTGTTGGGGAAAGTAAAGAACTTAAGTCTCTCTTAAAAATTAGAAGGCAATAAATAAATAATTTTAAAAAATTAGAAGGCACATTTATTAAAGAAAATTTACTTTGTAAATTTGTTGAACATGATTAAAGCTTACTCATTATATATTCCTAAGCATCAAGAATTTTTTATGGTTATTTTTTAACTATGTACTCTCTCATTTGTTGGTAGCAAGAAGATTCTGTACCCGAGGTAACAGTGGAAGATTCCAGTGAAAGCTTGGAAGACCTCATGGCTAAGATGAAGAATATGTAGATAATGGACTGGCCTCTATTTTATTTTCTGTATAAGCCTATTCCTTGCAATGAAAAAAAAATCATTTTAAAACTGACAAAACTTAAGGCAACATCAACTGATGTGTAATCTTCACTGAATTGTTATACTTTTTGAAAATACTGTTGCTTGTTGCTCCCCCAGCTCTCAACTAAATAACTCTGCTCAAACTCATGTTTCATTCTAGTAAGAAAATTTCAAAGGATTATTATAGGTTGTTATATATCTTATTGAAAACTTAGCTATTGAAATGTTTGGCTTTTGTGGGAGGGGTGGGAAGAAAGGACCAATTTCATATTATACATATTCCTTTTCTATCCAGTAATTCTTTGTGGTCTGTCGCCTGAGGCCATGAACAATGAAGCAGTTCGTGGTCCTGAAATATAGAGAAAGAACAAGAGGTGCAACCTGTTGATTAGAGCTAGCAGGCTTCTACTCATTGTGTTTATAATTGCTCTCTATAAGAAAACTGCCACTACTAATTTGGCCAACAAATAAAAATATCCTCTCAAATGTTTCCTGATTACAAACTGAAATGTAGTCATTGGAAAAGTTTGTAAACCAGTGAATCATATATTTGAAATAAGACAAAGGTAAATAAAACGAAGCTTTCCTCGTGGATAAAGGTACTGTCAGGAAGTACAAATTACATTTCCACATTGACCAAGGAGAAGCAAGCATTGCATCTGTGGGACATATCTGGAGTCGCTGTACTTTATTGAGGAGCAAGAAATAAATTTAGGCTAAGATCATTCAGATTACCCATCGTATGGGCTACTTTCTGTCTACTTTATTTAAATTTGATTCCCTAGGTAATTAGATATTGGCAGGAGTTTGTCCTGAATAGTGGGCATGAAGAATGCCTAAACTGCTTCTGAAATGACGGACATGTATTTATTCACTGGAAGAATATAATTTTTTCCCTGATGGTGACCACTAAATCATAAATCGATAAACTAATCTTCTCTGGAGTTCCATACAAATAATGAAGGCTTAGAGAGCCTTGGTTGAAATAAAATTCCCAACGGTTTGGAGAGGAAGAAAGAATATGCATGTGTAACCATTATCTGTAGGCTGTTGTTATGCTAATCTATTTTGATGATTTTTTGCTTTGGAGATATGAATGTCTAAATTGTATCTTTAGGGGCAAAATGTTAGAAAAAAATTAAAAAGTACATTCCTCACTTGTAAAATAAAGTTCTAAAAACTGATTTCAGAAAGCTTCAAATACTAAATAAGTTCAATGTATTAGTTTTGAGATTCTAGAATCATATTGTGATTCTTATATTTAGAGTAATGTCAAGAAAGTATGGGGATAGTTTTTCCAGCTTTGAAACTTATTTATTTTGCCTTGGTAGGTGGTTTGCCATATTTTAAAAATTTAGTGTATTCATCTATAAAACAACTTCTCTAGTTACTAGAGATGTTTTGAATTTCAAAAAAGAAATGCAGTCTTCCTAACTCCCACTCCTTTGGAAGCTCTGACACATCACTTTGGCAAGACTTTACTCATAAGGTAAACATTTTGTATTTTGATAAAGAATAATGGCTAGTACTCACCATCTTCTAAAGACCTTACTCTGCCTTTAACTTGGTACTGCACACTGCTGGTATCTTATACTACACCAAATCTAAGTTATTTTAATTTTTTGGTCTTTCATTAAAAAGTTATTGGATTATTTTAGCTGAAAAAAATTTGGTAACAGGTATATTTTGCAACCTAGAGTGCTCTCTTGATAGTCTCATTCCCATGAAAACTTGTGTATGTAAGCAGCTGATTATGAAAAATTAATCACTGAATTTTACATTACTAAAACCATTGTGTTTGACCAGATTTATAAACACTGTTTCTAATGTGAAAGATGGAAACACTCCTAAAACTGCCTTCGCAGAAAGGTTCTAAATTCTAGTAAAACAGTATGTGCAACTTTATAATCTCTTCCCTCATCGTTAATGGGAAATTTGTAGTACTACTCAAATGTTTATGTAGTAAAGAAAGTATGTATTACGGGTTTCTCCACATAAAAATACTCCCTGAATACCTACAAACTCACTGACCAACACAAAAAGGCAATAACCATTTAAGAATATTTATTAAAGGAGCTTTGACACCCCCCTGACACATTTTTTTATATTTACTTTTATAAATACTAATAAAAATTACAACTACCATAATTTGGATCCTGACAGTTCAGTTTTGTAATTGAGTTGTCCGAGAGCTACCTTTCTCATTGTGAAGGAGTATATTAATGTGCACATAATATTCCTGTTTGAGAACCTCAAATACACATAAATGTCCCAGCTATTTTTATCTTTTTAAGTAAGCATTCTACATGAAAACACTTGAGTTGTTAGTGTAAGTAGTAAGGTCAAAATAATTAAAATTATATTTAAACTTAAATCTTTTGAAATATAGTCATCCTCCTCTAAGTGAAATTAGTGAGTTTTTACCATAACATACTTGAATAGTATTATTAACCTGAAACTAATTTTACAAGTTTCTGCTTTTCGTATGTTTTCAAGTCTCAATTTTGTAGGAACAAAGAATAAATGGGTATTATTTTGCTAATTTTCTTTTTTCAGTGTTCTAGTATATTGATCTCAGATGATTTCCTAAAGCAGTTTTTTAAGGCATTTCAACTTATATTACTCATAATGGATTACTAAATAGTCAGATTTTGTTTGGTATATTTGTTAAATTCAATTATGCCTTACACAGCTGGCAAACCCAGAAATATGTGTTATGGTCATATTTTATCTTTTTTCCTCTTAAACTTCTCTCAAAAGGAAGAAAAAGGATGTTCTTTTCATAAGATCCTTCAAATGTCTTTTATGTCATCAATGTTAGTGCCTTAGAGTTAGACCATTGCTTCTCAAACTTATCCAAATCACCTGGGGACCTAGCTAAATTGCAGATTCTGATTCAGTAGGTCTAAAGAGAGGCTCAAAGTCTGAATTTTTAATAAGCTCCCAGATGGTGGTTCATGGACCACCCAGTGAATAGTCAGGCCTTAGAGAACATTAATCCAAATCCTATACAATCACCAAAGCTTTGAGCAAACTACTTAATGAGTAGTGACAACTTTCAAGTCTTTTTTGTAATGTTCAACCTATTTCTTAATTATGTAAATCTAATCCTCTTCTATAAACTAGAGTGGGAAAAAGAAAACTTGAAATTGTACTTTTAAAACAGTGAATTATGGTTATTACATCTTTCACCTTTACAATTAATACATGTTGGACTCTTACAAGCATTAAAATTGAAGATTTTATTATATATTAATACATAAATGGTACAAAACAGTATCCAAAATGCGGCAATATTTATAAAATCAAAATATTTAATTTTCAGTATAAAATGACAGAGTAATTTGAGTTTGAGATAAATGAAGACATTTAGGACATTTAAGAAAAATCAGAATATATGTCATGTCTCCATTTTGAATGCCAATGAGCTTGACCTGTTACTGCATTAATAACTTCATATTATGTCAACATATACTACATAGTATAACAACATATTGTGTAGAGAGCATGGAAAGGAGAGAGGGTTTGGCCCATTCTGCTCAAGGAAAAGGTAGAATAAAATGTAGCAATCAGAGATTACTGTTACTAGTTAATTTTATAGAAGACAATTCATACTTTTCATAAACATCCCAGTATTCCTTGAAACTTCTTTGAGGTAGAGAATTGGACCGGACTACTGTTCAAAAGCAAAACAAGGAACAGGGAGGTTAAAGAAGGTTTTGAGAGATGAAAAGAATCATGGAAGTCTTGACCTCCTTAACTGCTCTGCCAGCTCTTGCTGAACGGAGACCAATCTATTCATGTCATCTTAGGATTCTAATGTGCTTACACCCTTGGATCCCATACAATAGGGAAGTTAATTCCTTTAAATGACATTGACATAATCATGGCTCGAACCTCAGTGTAGTCCAATACGATTTCATACAAATGTCAGCTAAATCACAAAAGTAAATTTTCTTAAAAACATTTTTTGTAAGTTTTAAATTCTAATGTTCCAAGTGTTTCTTAATTATTTTATCCTAAGGTGCAATTGTAATGAATTGTAACTGCTGTTACTACCTTTGTCCTTGATGAAGGAAAACATTAGGAGAATGGGTTTTTAAACTAAATGTGTCTCCACTTGATGAGTGTCTGGAAGGAGCTTTTCCACCCAAAAGTGAGGTTTCTGCTTCTTTTATTTCCATCGCCCTTTTGTATAGTTCAGCAGCTTTTTCAAAATTCCCTTCTTCATAGCTTTGAGAGAAAAAAATTCTTAATACGAGAAATAACCTTTTAACAATTCTAAATAACCTTACAAGATACAAAAAATTAACTTGTGAAAAATCGCTCATTTTTTTCAGTGCATTCACTCAGGCAGCCCGGAAAAACGGAATACCCAAACTCTTTTCCTTTTTATTTGTACTGCTAAGGAACACTTCAGTGTCTATATGGACACCATTAATATCGTGTTATAATGGATACAGTAAAATTCCTAAGGGAAGGTAGGTATTCTCTGCATCCTGAGTTAAACAAACACAAAGCAAAAGTCAACATGTATTTAATGGTAAATTAGCTCTGAGGACAGCAGATGGCCCCTATTACCCCAGAGCCAGTTGGTTGCAAATATAAACCATCCTTCACTATTTGTCACAATATAATGCTTTACTAAATAGATTGTGCAGCCTTCATTTTGCTTCTAGATACTACTACCATATCTCGAAATAGGTCACCAAAAACAACCCTACCCCTTTTCCAAGAAAAACCATATTTAACAATAAGTATTTTTTGATGTTCCATGATAAGTCAAATTAAAGGTTCTCAAACAGAGTTTGGCTGTATGAGGAAAGTGAAAAAATTCTTACCTAAGCACAGCTAAATTTTTTAATGTTTCTCCAACTCGAGGATGCATATGACCCAGGCTGTCTTCGTAAATCTTTAATGCTCTTTCATATAATGGCAAGGCTTCGATGTGTTTTTTCTTATTAAAAAAAAGTAACAACACTCACTTAAACACAATAGGTTTCTGATATTACTATTAGCGTATTCTAGACTAAGCTGACCAACTTGGGTAAGCACTTTAAAAATGTTAACATCCCCCTTAGAGATGTAGATAAATAGATTAATTTATGAATAATCATAATAGGAAAAGCATTATAATAGAAGGCCAGAAGCCTGTTTTAGACCTGGCTTGGTAACCACTGACTTTAATCCAACTATATAAGCACAAACCTGTTCTTTATTGTCCTGTGGCTACCACACCTGTTTCTCACCTATCACAGGCAAATGTCACAGCTTAAAGACATACTAGATACAAAGATGTAGGGAGTTTCCAGAATTTAAAAAAACTAAGCCTGTGCAATGAACTAAACACTCGCTCATGTTTTACAGTAAGGGGAAGGGACTATGTTACAAGTATAACTTCAATAATTTCTCAAGTACTAAAGGAAGCATAAGGAGACAATCTTAAATTCCCTTGAATTATTTTCACTGTGCCACACCTAATTCATGTTAACCTATTATTTCATATCTTAAAACCATTCATTTATAAAGAGTTAAAGTGTGAGTACTTACCATTTGGCTATAGAGAACAGCTAAGTTCACCAAGGCAGTAGCTACACTAGGGTGCTTTGGGCCAAAGGATTTCTGCCGGATTTCAACAGCCAGTTCATACAAAGGTACAGCTTTGTCAAGTTTCTCCTAAAACACAAAAGTGAAATCTGACAAAAATATTAAAGCACTAAATACTATCTGATCAGAGCTTATTTATTTATAAATAAAATTTCATATTTTGAGGGAAAAAATTCAGAAGCGTTTCCTTCCAGTTTATTGGTTAAGTTTATAGATAACTGAAACCTAACAGAATATGTAAAAATGCTATACTGAATATAAGAACATTTTCTTTAATAATTCAGAAAGCCTTTCAGGATCACCCATTATTACTGTTTCTGGTAAAGTAAAAACATGTCAGTTAAAATATGTTTGCTTCTATAGATGACTTAGAGAAGACATTGAAATAAAATCTCATTTCCCATCAAATCCATTCCAGACTTTTCCAATTACTTCCTTTCCATTTGTTGGGGAGAAATAGCAACAATGGAGCCTTCTTACTAAAACAGCAACTTCAATATCAGGATGATCAGCAAAGTAGTCTCCCAAACAAAGTCCAGAGACAGTCCACACAACTCTGTAACTGAACTAAATGAAAGCAAGCTTCTCTGGCATTTTTTCTGGAGAAGAACTATAAAAGTTCCAAGTATCACTGGCTAGAAGAACTATAAAAGTTCCAAGTATCACTGGCTAGAACCTTACGGCAAGGAATAGGTTACATTTAAATGTGGACAAAGAGTAAAATTAAAATGCTCACTTCATCAATAAAAACTCCTTCAGCCCTCACAATTGGGTGATTTGTTATGTTTATGGTAATTTAAGAGCAAACTTAATACTGGTTGAATTTTAGAACTTTTGAAATGTAATATAAGAATATGTTTAATTGGAATGCTAATGAATGCATTTATACTTAGAATGTATTTTAACAAAATCAAACAATAATATTTTTGATTAATATTTGAAATAATATTTTTAAATGCTCTACTCAGCTATTTGTTAAAAAAAACTAAATCATGATTTAAAAGCTCATAGAAAATAGCGAGAGAGAAAAGGAAACCCTTGTGCACTGTTGGTGGGATTGCAAATTTGTACAGACACTATGGAAAACAGTATGGAGTTTCCCTAAGTAATTAAAAATAGACCTAGCAATTCCGCCTCTAGGTATTTATCCAAAGAAATCCAAAACACTAATTTGGAAAGATATATGCAGCCTATGTTCACTGCAGCATTATTTATAATATCCAAGATATGGAAATAACCCAAGTGCCCATCTATAGACGATTAGATAAAGAAGGGGTGGTACATGTATACAATGGAATATTACTCAGCCTTAAGAGAGAATGAAATCTTACCATTTGCGACAACATGGATAGACCTAAAACATATTATGCTAAGTTAAATAAATCAGGCAAAGACAAATACCATATGATCACACTTATATGTGGAATCTAAAGAAAAAAATAAACAAAACAGACACTCACAGATACAGAGAACAAATTGATGGAAAGGGGTTGAGGAGCTAAGTGAAAAAGGAGAAGAACTTAAGATGTACAAATTGGTAGTTATAAAATCGTCGTGGGGATGTGAAATACAGCATAGGGAATAGAGTAAATAATATTGTAATACCTAGGTACGTTGTCAAGTGGAAACTAGACTAATTGGGAGGATCACTTTGTAAATCATACAAATACCACTATGCTGTATACCTGAAACTAATATAAAATAGTACTGAAGGTCAACTGTAATTGAAAAAGAAAAAAAGAATCTAACCACTAGAAGATAAATGATTTTGCTGATAGCAAGTACGGTTTAACTGGCATATTATAAAACACATGTAAGCATGCCAAAGATTACTTACCATCTTCTTATATAAGATCGCAAGGTGCTTCACTGTATAAGCCAAAGAAGGATGATCAGGAGCTAATGCTCGTCTCCGAATGTCTAAAGCTCGTTCATATAGTTCTTCTGCTTTTTCATACTGTTTCTTTTCATTGCATAGAGCTGCCAGATTATTCAAAGACTGGGCACAGTCAGGGTGATCTGGTCCTAGAACTCGCTCCCTCATTTCTAAGGAACGCTTCAGAAACTGGTCAGCTGTACTATGAATAAAAGCCAAAAATGGTTTAAACAGTTTATTCTCTAGAAGTCAGGATCCCTAGCCCTAGTTAGATGGAGAACTGAGGCCTCTTTATTCTTAAATCCAAGATTGTTAAAATGAAGGATTCAGCTCAAAATCTTCTCTCTCCCTCTTCCCATACTCTCTTCCCTTCTAGCTCTTTTCCAAAAATTAAAAATGCTTTCCTGATGGTGTGAGGGCCTAAAGTATCTGGATGATTGCCTCAATTCTCCACTTCACTTCTCCTAAAAGACAAAACCATAAATATTTTCCAAAACAAACTTTTTATACCTTTAAAATTATTAGACCTAACTCAAAAGATTTTGGTATTCACTCCTCCCTTTGGGTGAGTACTAAATAATTTTAAATAAACTTTTTGTGAAATAAGACTAAAAATTTTCTACATTTTTTTGATATCTAAAGTATTAAATTTGTTATGTTTTTCTGACATCCAAAGAAGCCACAAAACTTTTTTCAGAAAGTATAAATATTAATGCCATTTTGAGTCTTCTGTGTCCAATTAAAATGAAGACTGAAACCAGCACCCATCTACATTCTTTTCTTCATTCTCCTTTAGTCCCAAGTTTCTTTTCCTGCAATGTCTCATGTACAATATCTATACAAACTCACTTTTCCTAACCATATATAACATACCAGGGAAACTACAGAATAACTTTGCAGTTACCAAAAAAATGATGTAAAAGGAAACATTTAAAAAAAAAAAAAATGCCATGGTCTTTGTTAAGTGTGGCTATGTTCATAACATATAC
This sequence comes from Pteropus medius, assembly GCF_902729225.1. Lineage (NCBI taxonomy): Eukaryota > Metazoa > Chordata > Mammalia > Chiroptera > Pteropodidae > Pteropus > Pteropus medius. The sequence continues at coordinate 6,291,317 of NW_024349803.1, forward strand.
ATGAAATTTGGCATAGTTTCTATCAGTTTCTTCTAGCTTGACATGATAGAAACGTGAAACAACTTTGCACCTAGGAGACAAAATAGATACTTGTTTTCACTAGTAATACCATGGTACTCACTCCAAGTTATTCTGAAGGTAGTAGAGAACACCCAGTTCATTGAGGGTCCGAGCATTGTCAGGTGTGTCCTTACCTAACGTAAGCTCTTCTAACTGCAGGGCCCGTCTACGCAAAAGGGCAAATCCATACTGGAGCAAACAAAAAATTCATAGCAATCACCAAGAGTAAGTACAATCTTTGATTCTGAAACAATATATTGAGGTCCTAAAAACTCTTTTCACCTTTTGTTCCCTCCCTTTAAGGTAGATTATAATTATTTTAAGCATTACAGCAAATTAATTTCACAGTTGTTGAAAATATGCATATTTCCACATGGCATCACATTCCAAAATTCATTAAAAACTATGAAAATGATTATGACATATTTTAGCAAAGTGAAGTGAATCTTAAAGTGCTTTGAAAAAATCAGGAAGCAGAATTAACGTGCAGATATTTACCAACTGCACTACTGAACACTTAAACATCATGCATTTAAATTGCACATAGCATTTGCAACTAGAAGACAAATAAGTCTTGAAGACCGAATACACAGTATAATGAATACAGACAATATTGATATTGTATTATAACCATCAAACTGGCTAAGAGACTAGGTCTTAATTATTCCCACCACAAAAAAGAAATAATAATTATGTGATGTGATAGAGGTGCTAACTATCACTTCAGTGGCAATCATATTACAATATATAAATGTATCAGATCAACATCTTGCACACCTTAAATTTACAGTTATATATCAAATATATTTCAATAAAAAACTGCTCATAGCACTTCAAGTTAAAACAAACATGCTATATTTAGATTTTGTCAGCAGCTTAGAAATGTGAAAATAATTTTTTTTGTGTGCTTAAGGGTAAGAACTTATTGGCATTTAATTCTAACATAAAATGTTAACTAAATTTCTTTTAGTCCTTTTTCCAATCTTTTAAAGAACTGAAGCAGCTTTAAAGTCCATCTTCCAAAATTTAACTTTCAAATGAACTTGTTTAACTTTTCAAAAATTAAATAACAAGTCCCAGATTTATTGATATAACTGACATATAACATTGTGTAAGGTTAAGGTGTACACATGATGGTTTGATCTACATATATATTGAAAAATGATTACCACGAAATATAGTTCCACTTTTTAAGAGTCTACTAAGTTGTTCTTCCCAGTAATACTAATATTTAAACACATATTACAAATAAGAATATTTTAATCAGTACTTCTCTAGAAGTCATTTTAAAATCTAAAGTACTTAAACATGTAAGGGTTATGTATCTATATTATGATATTCAGAATTTCTCTTTTTCTCTTTGGTTTAAAACATAACACAAAAGAAATCTCTCATTACCAAGTTGCCTTTTCTCCTTGTAGCTTTCTGACGAATTTTAAAAGATTTTTTCCTAAAATGTTCAGCTTGTTCATATCTTTAAAAAAAAAAGTAAAGTAAGTCAAACAAAAGAGACATGTCCAAAGTATCATACTTCAGTGAAATGAAAGCTCTCCTAGTAGAAAAACTTTCTTGGCTATTAAAAACAGCATTATTTCTAGAAGTGATAGTCAATATGGAATTAAAAATCTTTAACAAAACCCTTCATAAAACAAAATTTAACAAAACAAATCTAGTCCTCCAAGCAGACATTTAACAGATTTTTAACTGATTCGACTCACTTTGAATCTCCAAAAGAGAACCTAACTAAATGAAAGTGTAAAATTTTAGTTTGATATATCATCATCTATAAAGGCTAATTTTTGGTCAAATATAAATGCGAAATTCATACAAAATGTGTGTGAAACAATACTTCTAAAAGTTAAAAGAAAAATATTCCAATAGGCATCATTTATGATGAGGTGAAAGAAATGATTTCTGATAGAGGAAAAAATGTAATTCAGTGGCTGCCTAACAGATAAGAGACACTTTTATTTTACCAGGGACCAACAAACTTTTTCTATAAAGCTCTAAATATTAAGTATTGTAGGCTTCGTGGGCCATGTAGTCTCTGTCACAACTACTGAATGAACTCTACTGACAAAACACGGAAGTGACCATAGACCATATGTAAATGAGAAAAATGTAGCTGTGTTCCAATAATACTGTGTTTACAAAATAGAAGGGCATCTGGACTTGGGCTGTGGGCAATGATTTGCAGCCCCCTATATTAGTAATGCACTCAATGTTACAAAGCTAGTCAGTGAAGGAACTCGGATTCTAACCCAACCATATGACTCCGAAGTCCATCCACGCTCTATCCTCCACGCACCTTCAGACAGAGATGAATCTTACAGTTTTATTTTCTGTTTGGCCCATGACGACCCAGACCGAGAAATCATATTTGAACATGGTGCATTCAAAGAATATAGAATAAGGGCGAGCGCACAGTTACAAAACAAAGCCTGCCAAATGATTGCAGTTAAGAATTGTAACTCCCGGTCATAAAACCAGAGTATTAGTGACCTAAATCTTACTTATTTTGTTTCTGGTACAAAGTTGCAAGTGCCTCGAGTTCACGAGCAATTTGTGGATGGTCTGTACCAAATGCATTTTCAGAGATTTCCAATGCCTGTTTATACAGTTGTTCTGCATTGCCAAACTTCTTCCACTGCACGTACACACTTGCCAATTGGTGGAGGGACTGAGCTACTCGTGGGTGATCTGGATCTAAAGCCGTTTCTCGAATTTCTAGAGACCTCTGCAAAGGCACCACAGCCTGGGGAAAAAAAGATTAAAGACCAATTAAAGTGAGTGAAAGGCTGTAAGATGTACCATCTGATTAGCACAGCAAATATAAGTTGCACTAACTCCTAGGAAACAGAGCAAACATGAAAAACCCACACTGGCTCTGATTCCGGCTGGCATTACCTGACTGAGTAGGCCGAGGTCCTTGAGAAATCGCCCCAGGGTTTCATAAAGATCTGCTAAGCAAATCATGTTCTCCTCGCCTTCACAGTTTTTCTCATACTGCTTCAGAGAATCAAAGTATTCTGCTGCCATCGCACTTTTGTCTTTGCCAACAAACTGCCAGTAGCTCAGCAACTCAGCAAAGTGTCCTCTGTCCAACAAATAACAGTAATTCATGAAAAACAAACTTTAAAACCCACTATCAAGTGAAAATGCCAGACTTCATATCAGAATTCATATGAACAACTTATTAGTAGGCAAGTGTAGTGCAATGAGGTAAGACTGTGGGCTTGGACTATCATGTGTCCACTACTTCCTAACTGTATGATCGTAAACATGTTGTCTGACCTCTAAAACCTCAACACCCTCATCTGCAAAAGGGAGACACTGACATTACCTGCCTCAGGTGTTACTACAAGGAGATTATGGCACATAGCAGGTACTCCACAGTGTTGGCTATTACTATTAGTATCATTATGGTTACTCATCAATAGAAATCTATCAGAATCCTTTTTAGACAGTTCATGATATGCAATCAACTGCTTAGTTTACTCAACACGCTATTTTAAATGATGGAAATTAGAACAGAAGAAACTAATGAAACATAGGCAAACTGTCACAGAATATTTACTTTGTATTTCCATCAAGAAATCGAATGAGAAAAGTAAGCTTACTCATCTGTAGATTCTGATTTCAAAAGAATCATGAAAAATTGGAAATAAGTTACAAAGTACAACAAAGAAATTTGAGAGACTTCATTCAGGAGAAAAAAAAAATTATGCAGCTAGTACGAGAAATGTCTAAATTTCTAAGTAAGACAGAAAAACCCCTCATGAAGTTTAATAAGGTGGTTCATAAGAAGGTGTGGTTCTGACACTGGCAAATTCGAACATACCAGAAAAGACAAACAATGTATTTATGAAAAAGGGTAATCCTTTCTTTAAATTCAACACCAGTTAGATTCTCTGTAGAGCCCAGTCTGGTTTGAAGGTTACACTCTGCGGTATCTGAATGCCCTGAGAGTCAGTTATCAACTCTCTGGGTGATTTAGGTTCAAACTTGCTTCAATTCAAATTTAAGATATAAAGATATCTCAGGATCAGTCCAGGTCTGATTTTATGAAGCAGCAGTACTCTTATCTTTTTACTCTTCCTCTTGGAAAACATAAATCTAATGGCAATTTACAAACTATCTTAAATTTCTCCCATGCTGTTTTATATTTCAGGTAGCACTGAAACTGGACTAATTTTCAAGTTAAAAATGCTGTTTTTGTTTGTTATGCTGAATGGCTGTTTAAATCTGTTTCTCTGGGGGAAAGGTGTTCTGCAAATGTTGCTTACCTTTTATAAAGGTTTTGAGACACAAAGAGATTGAGAAGGCAATTGTGCAACTTTTGCTTGTTTCCCTGCTGCTGAAAAAGCCATGGGAGTTCATCTGCACCTCTCCAAGTCACTGGGTCCTGACTAGTGGAAGAGAAGGGGCAGCACTGAGTACAATGAGATTGCTTAAAAAACCTTCAGACACATGCTGAAGGAAAAAAAATATATTTAACATATACCTCTGATTCTTTAATTATCAAAATGAGAAACTTTACCCATCTGTCCTTGAAAATAAATAAAGTGATATTCAGGGCCACCAACCAAACTTTAAAGGTATTTTCCTAAAATAGAACTATTAAAAAAATAAAAATAATTTAAAAAATGAAATGCACTCAAAATAAATAAACCTGCAAAACTCAAAACAAACAAACAAACAAAAACCCCATCCTAAATGGACCCAAATATGCACACAAATAAGAATCTACAGACACACACATATTTTTAAACTATTTAACTGGAATAAAATAAAGTAATAAAATGATACTGCATTGATTTTACTTAAGTTTAAATCTTTAACATAGTATTAAGACTTATGTAATCATCTTTTGTTCTTTTGACATCCATGGAATAGAAAAGCATTTAATTTTTTCGGTAATCATTAAAATTTTATATATTAAGTTATAAGTTAAGAAAGAGAAATAGCACCCAGAGGTAGAGGATATGGCAGAAGCTACAGATGAACAATATGGACAGTTGTAATACCTTAGCTGCATGGTGAAATAGTTGATTAGCTTTTGTCTATATGAAGAAATAATGGTGGTATCTTCCATGTACTCCAGTCTCACTGTTTCCCAAGCCTAGGGAGAAAAAGAAAAAATACTGCAGTCTATTTTCCATCAGTTACTGTATATCTAATCACGAATTCGTAAAAAGGAATTTACAATTTACAATTTTTTTTATAGTTGTATAATAAAAATGATAGTAGAATGTTTCAAAATTCAGGATGTATTTATGTGATTAACTGATATAAGAATAAAAATTCCTGTACTAATAGTTTAAGAACTCAAAACACAATTTAATTCAAACTGTTAACACATTAAAAATCTCAGAAATGGAAATTTCTGAGTTGAATCATTATGTTGTAGACCTGAAACTAATATAATGTATGTCAAGTATACTTCAATAAAAAAAATCTCAGAAATGTGGATTGAAAAAGTACTAAAAAGAGTAAATTATATTTAAGTGATAAATAATAAAAGAGAAAGGTAAGCCTCTGAAATTACAAACATTTCACTCCCCTCCTCCCCACAAATATAGTACAGCATACTCAAATGAAAGACTTCATTTGCATCTGTACTATATATATGTATACATTTATACATATATAAATCAATCATGGCATTGCTGATAGTAAGAATTATATTAGTCAATATTTCCTAGGTGTTTACTACTATGTGGCAGACATTATGCCCAGTGCCTCACAAGGACCAAGGACTATCTCAATTAATACTCTTCACAATCCCTGTGGTAAACTGCAAAGTTCTTGCCCCAAATTAGAGAAGGTTACATAGCCATCAAGCCTAAGGTTACATAGCCATCAAGCTGTGAAGGGCTGGGTTGTAAACAGAGGCAGACTGACTTACAGAGTCCAAGTTCTTAATACATGTATAACCATACCAGCAATTCAATGAAACATAAAATTTGAAAAAATATTTTTTCTCTTCCAGAAAGAAACTACCTTTTAAAGTAATAGCCATCTCATAAAGGTATTACATAAGAATATTAGCCAATTATATGTTGACATGTCAAAAAAACCTTATTAAAATAATATTCACCTGTAGATGCTGAAACTTGAGCAAACCACAACCATAAGTCAACAAACACATTTTGTGTAAACTGTGGATAAGGGAGGTCAAGACAGCCCAGGACATCTCAGGATAGAGTTCCATCAATTCTGATTCACTCACACCATTGTGACTAACATTTACGAGGCAGAGAATCTAGGCAGAAAAACAAATGAACAATGATCATAAAGTATCTCTATATGTAAGTAACAGCCAATAAAATTTCCATAAGCTTATTGACTTCTTATTCAAATGATTTAATAAACCAAGAAACAGATTTTTTTTTAGAATAAAACACACTTCCCAAAAGACACTAATCAGGAATAAGGCAGAGTGAAAATAAATAAAGGAAACCTCATTTACAATGGAGACGGGAAGCCCCAAAGGGGTAATATCTTATGCATATACCACTCATTGCAGCCTGTATATTCAGCAAGGAGGAAGATAAGAACTATTTTGACAACAAAAGACATTAATCACATGGGAATTTCATCTCCTGCTTCTACATAAGAGGAGGATCCTCTCCTGCCCCAACAATGCACTAACTACTGCTTGTAGCCAATGAGAAACTGCCACAACCTGGAACTCTTCTCCAATGAACTTTTGTTCAGAACAACTCTCCCCAGTTTCCTCCCCTCTCCTTAGTTATCTGGACTTGCTTATGGTTTTGCCATAGTGTGCTTGTCCCCAGTTGCAATTCTCTGCTATTCTCGAATAAATCCATTTTGCTAATTAAAAAAACTGGCTATTTATTAAGGTCTACAATAGTGTATATATAAAATCTAGCATGTCAAAGATAACACACATATAGAAAAAAATCTAGTGAAAATTAAAACTGTAGGAATGTATTATTAAAACTAATGACAAAGTTCCAACTCTGACAAAATGGTAGAAGAAAATAACCCTCCTACTACAAAAGCTTGTCAAGATCAGATAACATATAACAAAACATTTCTAACGCACAGTTGAGCCGGGAGAAAAGAAAGGGAAGTTCTCCCAGTGCTAGAAATAGGAAACTGAAAATCAGAGGGCTAGGTGCTGGGGCTGCTGTCCCTGGGGAAAGTGTGGATGGAAGATAGGCAGCAGTCCCAGTGACTTAAGCGTTTGGGTTTTTACACCCACAGTGAGGATGTAAAGTGAGCCTGTAAGCCGTATGAGGTAAGAAGATACAACTAGAATGCTTGCCCACACCAGGACCTTCCAAGGGCTGTCTCCTCAGGGAAGAGGAACACAAGGAAAATATCAGCCCACAGACATGGGGAGAAGACAAGGATATTTGTGGGCTAGGAGGCGGGACAATAAGTCAAAACCCCAGGAACCCCCAAGTTGATAAATGAGCATGAAAATGGATTCAGGTTCAAACTATATTCAGCAAAGTTGCTAAATATAATGTAAATTTTTAAAAATCAAATTGAATAAATAGCAATGAACTATTTTAAAATGTCATCTTATTTGCCTATGTCTGACTTATTTCACTTAGCATAAGACCCTGTAGGTCCATCCATGTTATCTCAAATGGCAAGATTCCATTCTTTTTTATTGCTGAGTAATACTCCATTGTATGTATGTACCACATCTTTTTCATCCAATTATCTATCAATGAACACCTTGCTTCCATATCCTGGCTATTGTAAATAATGCTGGAATGAACACATGGGTGGCATGTATCTGTTCAAATTAGTGTTTAGTTTTCTTCAGATAAATACCCAGAGTGGAATTACTGAGTCCTATGGTAGTTCTATTCTTAATTTTTTGAGGAATCTCCATACTGTATCCCATAGTGGCTGTACCAATCTGCAATCCTATCAATAATAGTGCATGAGAGTTCCCTTTTTTCCACATCCTCAATGGGTGAAAAAGGTAAAGGTTGGAATAAGGGGTACAAACTTACAGTTATAAAATTAATAAGCTACAGGAATATAATGTACAGCACAGGGAATATAGTCAATAATATTGCAATAACTTTGCATAATGAATGACATCATAAAGTTAAAAGATAAGAAACAAACCGGAAAAAGACATTTATCTGCAAACTCTGTATCATAGGATTTGTATGTAATATTTAAGAATGCCTATAAATTAGTAAGAAAAAGATGAACAACTCAAAAATGTTTAAAGGACCTAAACAAGGAATTCACAGAATAACCAATAAACATGAAAAGATTAAAAATCTCAATGATAATCAGGAAAATGCAAATTTCCTGAAGTATCACTTGTGGCCACAAGCACACTATGGTAGCACACATTCTTATATACGGTTAAAACATATTTAAACATAAATTTGGAAAAATTTGCTATTTATTTCAATGCATATAAAAATACTAACAAAGCAAAATAATCTTCCTTTTATAAGTTTATTATATTTTACCTGTTTCACTAGTTCTTTATCTATATCATTTGCCATGGACTCCTGGATAGATCGCAGAACAAGTCTATATAATGAAACAGTATCTTGACACTGGAAACACTGATGAAGGATTTTATCTAAATTGCCTGCTCTCCCAGTACTGTTGGAATTGAGAATAGATTTAATTTGTAATAGACTGTCAACATCTGTAAAAAATTGGGGGTAGATTAAAAACAACGTGGTCTCTATTTTTTATACCGCAATTGATAACAATTCAATAAAACATGATACAAGATAATGGTAGTTTTATGGGTCTGCTAGAGTCATCAAGTTTATTTTAGTGTACCATCTAATTCAATTCAATATGCATATACTGGGACTTAATATACATCAAACAATTACTACACCTAGTAGAAAAACGAGACAATGTTCTTGTCATCTAGAAGCATGCTGACTACATAGCAGAAGCAGGAAAATAATTATAAGTAAATATGATTAGTTAGCCATGCAAATTCAATTTTTTTTAGAGTCAGAATTTGGAAAACATGAGGCTAAAAAAAAATCAGTAAATAGGGGGGTTAGTTTTAAAATATTACAGAATATTTACCGACAGTTTTTTTAAAATATAAAGATATGTGAAAAAGAAAAAACCAAAACCAAAAAAAGGTCCATAGTCCCTCTTAAATAGATAATTTCAATAAACATTATGAAATGTATAGAAAGTGACTCACACTCTTGAATTGTACTTATGCAAGCTACTGATATTCACGGAGGCCAGATTCACTGTACAATTTTGGGACAATGGGAAAGAATAGTGGAAATATCGTCGGCAATACATAATTTTAGAAGTTTTTCATTTCAGATTTGGTGCTTAAGATGAAAATGTGGAATTGAGAGACAAGAGTACTAGATTCAGTGTCTAGAATATGAGTTCTGTTAGAATTACTATCTATTTGATGAGTACCAAAAAAATATATTAATCTTTTTTAAAAACCTCCGGTTTTGAATAGCAAAGTAGGCTGAGACAGTACTGAAGAAGAGGCAAATATAGTAAAACTTTCTTATGCTTATCTAAAAGCAAATTAGTAATGGATATTTAAAACAGAAGAATCTATTTTAAGATGAAAAGTTTATCAGGATTTGAGAACAGAGACAACTAAATATTCCTACCTACATACCTACCTACTAATATTCAAAGACATCGACAATAACATTTTTATGCTTTAGCTGACTACTCACTTTTCCAAAGCTAGGGGGCCTCAAGCAGGTGACAATGAGCGCTCATGGCTGGGCCCTAAATTAGGGCAAAGATGGCCTTCTTTTGCAACCCCCAAGGGAAAAGAATAGTGTGATAAAAATATCACACAAATATATTCAACAAGTGCTGATAATTCACGGGCTATCAATCTTCAGTCATGTCATATTCTCACAGGATGTTAGTATCACTATTACAATAAACAGAATATGAATGACCCAAGAGATTGTCATAATGATCAGTTCTCTGTTTCGCATGGTGAGGAAACAGTCTGCAGCAAACACAAAACATGCAGCAGATCATGTAAAGTAATCACCACTTACCGGGCAATCATTTTTCCGAAAAGGGTGACATAAAGGGCATTACAGGTTGTAGCAGAACGACAGTGTCGTTCTAGCTTCTTCTCCTGCACCAGTTTAACAAAAAACAAAACAAAAATACATAACCACCTTGGAATTAAGTGGTCTTTACTACCAAGCCATCACAAGTATCCCTGCAGGAATGACACAGTTCCTAGCATTTCATCAGCAGCATCACTGTGTGGTGGTGGACTGAAGATGAGGTTGGCATATAAATGCTTTATTTGCTTTAAAATTACTTGCTTAATATAATATTGTAAAGTAAACCTTAAGACTAAAATCTTTTTTATTGCTTATTCTATATCTGTTATTAGTTTAAGAGCAAATGCATTTAACAAAGTAATTGCTAAACTCCAATTTTCCTTATAACAATAGAGATCTCTTACATTGAATTTTAAGTCTCATATAAGGTATTTTATAAGAAAGCTGACAGAGAGTAACAAAATAGCAGCACAATTAAAAACTCTTACCTGCTCTTTACTCAATTTAATGTCTACAGAGTGGCATTCTGCAATTATAATAGATTTTGCATCTTTAGGATTTAAAGGATCAAGGTGAAGTGTAGGCCACAACCTTTTATTTAAAGAAAAGAAAAATGACATTCTCTTCTAATAATATCACAAAAGCTGTACTCTATTGACAACACAAATAAAAATCCATTACAAGAATTAATTTTTTATATTGCCTTTATAAAATAAGTAAAACTAATCTGTTGATCGTATTAAATAATATTACTTCATTTTATTATTATATGATGTGTATCATTTCTTTCAGCAATTAATCATAACAAAGACATAAAATAAATAGCATATACATTAGATAGTGAAGTGGTAAAATATTTCTAGTTCTATGTCCTGTACTATCATTAAAACAAAACATAAGTATTAGTACCTATAATACTACAAGACAGACTTTGCCCACAAGTTACTTGTAATCCAATTGAAATTTAATCACCCTACAACATGCTATCTCAGAAGGGTGGTGAAAATTGCTTATTTGGGGGAGGAGGTGGAAAAAAATCTTATTATTTTCATGTATAAAGCACAACTATTCACACATATCTACTTATATACATGGATTAATATATAGTATATGTGTGGTATTACATTTCTTGGCGGGGAGGTGATTAGGAAGAAAATTATTTAAAAAGCTCCTTGGAGGGAATGAGGTAAATATAGGTTGAGAAACACTGTCTCACAGAAGTCAATCATTGCATCCCTTTTTTAAGGACTGTTAAAATGAGCTTGCATTTCAGGATAACAGGTGTCTGGTCTATTATTCCTACCACATCCCTCTCCCTATGTTCCTCACCTATAAATTTAACTGCCTAGTAGACATCACTACTCAAAGCTGTAACTGGCAATTTAAACTAACCATCTCTGAAAACAAACCTGTCTGTCCTTTGTGCTTTCCTTCCAATTCATGAATTTTCTATTATGGATAAAATCTTATTTTTGGATGATGTATCTCAGAATATTTAAAGAACAAGTGGAAAAAGACTATTGTTGCTGATCTGAATTCTGGACACTTAAAGAAGTGTCCAGGCCCTAAAACTATGTCAAAATGAACAATCTTTGCTGATCATGAAAATTCAGAAACTTGGGAGCCATCTTAGCCTTCACCTCCCTTAACATCCCAGATTTAACCTCCCATCAAATCTTACAGATTATATCTTTTTGCTAATTTCGTTCACTTCTCCCCATCCTCACTGCCACTTCTATAAAAAATATGAAATACACAAACACATATCAAAAACTTTTCCTTGTTTGTACTTAAAACATTTTATGTAATCTGAAAGAACTAAAGTTAGCATCGTACCTCCATGCTGGAGGGCATGTTTCTACATTCACAGAAACAATTACTCTTACATTCACTGGCAGTGGATCTATCAGCCATTTCATGTGTTTTTCAACTTGCTTAAAAATATAAAAACAAAATTCAATCTATTAATTCAAAATATTTCAAAACAACCCAATAATAGCTCCCCAAGTAAAATGAAAATTCTCATTAAGTTTCTCGACACTACTATGGATAAAATCTTATTTTTGGATGATGTATCTCAGAATATTTAAAGAACAAGTGGAAAAAGACTACTGTTGCTGATCTGAATTCTGGACACTTAAAGAAGTGTCCAGGCCCTAAAACTATGTCAAAATGAACAATCTTTGCTAATCATGAAAATTCAGTTGGTCATTCCAAACAAGACACTAGTGTCTACTGGCATACAGTACATTTTTTAATCCACATGCTTCCTCCCTAGACATTAAACAGAAATAAAAGAAACAACATCAACATTTTATTCTCACAAACACATAAATGCCTGCTATATAGTTATTACTGATATATTTGTCTCTTTCTGAGTGTATCAATGTTATAAAGTAAAAACACTACCTGAACTTGATCTATAGAATCAATAATGATGATGATGCTGCCTTGATGACGAGCAGAGAGTTTTTCTAGCCAACGTGGAAATTCTTCCAAAAGCTTAGCAGGATCCAATGTCAGAGCAGATACTGACCAAGAGTGCTGCATCAACTACAAGATGAGAATACATACAACTTAAAGTAGAAACATTATCTCTGAATTTTAAACCAAAATTTAAACCTCACCAAGACCTGATTGCATTGAGTATTATTTTTAACCTTATGCAAAACCAAAATAAATGGGTAATATTAAAAATTGGTTTATCATCTGGTACTTAGCCCCAATAACTTCTGAATCTCAATTAAAATTCTGATAATTCAAAAAGACAGCATATTATACCTTTAGAGTAAGTCGTTTAATAATCAAGGAAGACTCTGAGCTGGTTGACATGGGCCTCCCCACAAAATGAGAAAGAATTAGCGTGTTAGGGGAATTCTTCTGTTGTAAATGAATCCTGAAAGAAAAAGACCTTTTATAAGACTGAAATAATTTACTGTCAACCAAAAAAGAATTCACAGTGCATTAAGCATCAAATGCTACCTGTCAGCAATCACATGGTCATTTTTGAATAAATATGGGAAATTCCCATTTTTACTTCACTTTTAGATCCTTTTAAATACACTGTTAAAAAATTATAGATTCATTTAAATTATAAATTGGTATTAACTAATATAAACTAAAATAGTGTACATTTCAGGTTAAAGTATCAGAAAATGAGCATGAATTTTTAATTACAAATATGTTATTAGAGGAAAACAACATTTCTTTGTTAAGTACAAAAATAGTATTTTCCAATCATAGCTTTAAATAAAAAAGCAATAAAAAGGAAAAAACATATGCTAACTCTTCAATGTAAATACTTATGAATGAAAGAAGATACTCTTACCACTTATTTTAAATAATATGAACTGAAATGAAACTAGCTTATATGAACCTTAGTTCATAATTTGAAAAACTAGTTTGCATTCATAGCTAAGGTTATCTTTTATTTTGATATTCTTTATGACTTATTTCACTCTAGTCTTTGTTTTGTTTCAAATATTTAAAATCTCAAAGAAATTTTTAAGATGAAGCCAATAATTGAAATAAGGTACATTCTCCCTAGAATTCACCCAATTCCATGTCACACTGACCACTCCCTTACAAAGCGCTCCCTTAACTCTGTCCTACATAATTTATACGAAAAATCACAAATGCTCATATTTCTTATTCCTTTCTGATTCTGTGCCTTTTAACATCCAAACTGTATATACATCAGGGCACAAATCTATAATTTCGCTTCCTTTTGCTTTTTTAATGTTTAGCATAGACAATGCACGAAGGCAGACATGCAATATTACATTTCGTTGAATGAATTTGGTAATTCAAATGACACAATAACAATTGAATTGCACTGCATCATACCACTTAGATAAAAGAAGAGACTTTCCAGAACCTGGTCCTCCAGATACAAGAAGGGGTGGAATTGGTGCTGGTGCTGCCACTAGATCATTAAGACGTTGGTAATACTAGAAACAAAAATGAATTTAAATTGTGAGAAAGTATATGCCTCTTAGGATACTAAACAGAGTCAATTTCTGATTATCCTCTGAAATCACTGGAGAAAAGCTGCATGAGGAAATAAAATCTGTTTTTAGTCAACAACACTCTTATAATCGCTTATTTTTATGGCTGGTTAAACATGCCCAAACTAGTAAACTACAAATGGGCCCCAATTTCTTCTATGCATAGTACTGCTATCAATAATGAATGAAGGATAATACTTAAGATCCCCCATGGGGTTTTACAATATTCAGATGTTGTGCAAATGCTGTAGGGAGGTCACTGTATTACCCTGAAGTCCCTAAACCACACAAAGTAGCACAGAAGGCCTTGAGGGTGCCCACAGGCATCTATGACCTCCTGGTCAAAACACCTGTCCTGGAGACCACCTGTTTCCTGGGATTCCTGGGACTAGGTCTAACCAATAACAGGTTTCGTCTAAGCCTCAGAGTCTCCCAATCTTCTGCAGAGAATCACATTAGGACAGACTGCCTGAGATATTCCTGAAGCTGAGTGAGCTCTAGGTAAAGCCCAAGAACCATATTTCCCAGGCTTTGCCCAGACACTAAAAAACCAGTCCAGATCTGAAAAGGACACATTCAGAAAACTAAAACATCTCAGTACTTATTAAGGAGATTCCAAAGTTATTTTAGGGGTTGAGATGTTTATTAAGTGTACCAGTGGTCTAAATGACAACTGTTAAGGAATTAAAAGAATATGTAATAAGTAGTTTACAGCTAGCTTTAGGGTAGCAGAAATTTCCAGCAACTACAATAAATGATTACTGGTATAGTTTTTCAATAATTTTTTCTGTTTTAAAATCTAAATACAGAATATATTCTCCAGGAACTCAAATAACTCTGAGAGCAATGATGCTCCTAAAGAAGCAAAGGTTTTATCGCTTTATGACCTTGCAAATCCTAACAATTTAGTTCATGGTTCCACCTGAAGTCCATTTATAGACCCACTGTTCCCAAATTAAGACCCTTGCCATAGAAGAAAAAACGTAGGATTTGGAGCCAGAAGACTTTGGTTCAAATCCCAGATCTGCAATCTATTCTCTGTGTGCTCTTAGGCAAACCTAATTTGAACCTTAGGTTCTTCATTTATAAAATAACGATAACGATACCTCTCTTATAAAATAACAATGATTTAACATTTATCATGTGCCAAGTGCTTTTGGTGCATTATTTGGTTTAGTCCACCCAACAACCGTATGAGGTAGGTACTATTAGTTATTCTCATTTTACAGACAAGAAAGTCTAAGTTTTGAGCTAAGTAACTTGACCAAAACCCATTAAGAAATGGTTGAACCAGGACATAAACATAGACAGTATAAATTATAAAAGCCCTATAATAATATAGCTGCTAGTGACAGCTACTGCAATATTCTTTAAAATATCAGTTCTTACCTTGACTTAAAAAAGCACTCCAAGTGTTTTGCATTTGGACATAGATTCTTAGTATAGTTCCAATTCTGTGTGTGTGTGTGTGTGCAGGTAGGTATACATACACAAGGCCACACACAAGATATATGTTGAAGGAGTGATTTGCCTATCGCATTAACTACTGTGCTTTGTTTTGTGAATGTTTGATATTTTGATTCCTCCAAGAACTGGAAAAACAGATAGCTTTACTATTTTTATCAAATTTCCTAGATATACTAATCTTAGTCTGGTGAATTGCAGATGGTAGCATAATGAACATGTGGTTGATAAATCCTCATCTGTAACTAAAAATGTTTGATGTTCATAAGGATATTTGAATCTCACATATTTCATATAATGCATACCTGAGCACACATCTTAACATGGATAATCAAGCCATGAGGGCAGACATTAACACAAATATTAACTCTGACCACATTTAGGTGAAAACATAATTATAATGCCGCCTTTAAGTGGCGACTGATCTCTGTTGGAACAATACTCCAAATGCTTACTTTCTCGAATCCCAACTCATGGGCTGAATTTGAAGCCTGTTGAAGAGTTTCTATTTGCTCTTGTTCATCATGTATATCCCACAGAACATCACCAAAATCATCGTCTTCTGGAATAGAATCTTCACTGCCCAAATCCTTAGTGTCCAGGTCCGTGTTCTCAAAGCCTAGAATGTCCTGAACACCAAGGGCAAGCACATGAAAATGAATGAAGAACATAAAGACCTTATAGCAGTGTTAGCACATAAGCCTAAAGTGGGCTTCACCTACTGAGGAGGGTAAGTCCAACACCATGGCCTTTGTATAGTACCTACAAGAATAAATTTATAACTATAAAAATAAAAAAATAAACTTTAAAAATATTAAAATAATAAAAACAAAGACCTCTCTCTTCTATTAAAAACAAAGTTAGAGGAGTATTTCACTCCCATGGAATCAGTTTTCCAAAAAATGTTACACTATTTTTGGTTATACCTGCCTCGTGAATAATTTTAAAGATTGTGCAAATGCCTAAGAAATATGCTGCTTTACATTTTTATAAGGATGTAATTACTAAGATGGGGTTCTTGATATCAAATATTTTTGCTGTGGTACCTAGTCTTTATATTGTGTTACTGAAATTATGTATCCTTCAAGTGGTAGAGATGGTAAATATGTCCATTTTCACCTGCTGCCATTTATTTTATTTATCTTGGTCCTAAAGTTCATAAAGTTGAGAAGATCAACATTAATAATGTCAATCTTTATATTATATGTTGACACTATTAAAAATGTGTTGACAGAAGTTATAACATTATGCTTTGGGGCTCACTCTTTATCTCTTAACAAATCTTCATACTTCGAATGCAAGTTAATTTTTTAAAGTAATCTAATTCCTTACTTCTCAAGTACAGAAGCTGGGGGAGGTGTCAGCAGGTATGGGTGACCTCAGGCTAAACATGATACATCTTCCTCTTGTGTCCATTTTAGTCGAAGATGGGGGCGGGGGGAGTATTTTTCTTTTTATTTTGCTGATATGTGATTTTAATGATTTTCTATATTACTCAGCCATTAAAAAAAAATGAAATCCTACCATTTGCAATGACATAGATGGACCTAGAGGTTATTATGCTGAATGAAATAAGTCAGATGGAGAAAGATAAATATCACATGATTTCACTGATATGTGGAATCTAAGGAACAAAAAGAACAAATCAAAAACAGATTCACAAATATAGAAGACAATTTGGTGATGGACAGAAGGGAGAGGATTAGGGGCTGGGAGAATGGGGTAAAGGGTTAAGTACAAATTAGTAGTTGATAGATGGTCACAGAAATGGGGAGCACGGCCCAGGGAATGCAGTTAATATTTATTGTATTAGCTAGGTGGAGAGCCAGAGGAGAAAAGGAGCAATTAGGGGGATCATTTTATAAACTATATAAATGTTTAACCAATGTACTATATACTTGAAACTAATAAAATAAAACTAAAAAAATGATATTCTATATTAAAAATAAACAGGCATACTATCAAGCAGAATATATAACTCACGTATATTTTCAAGATAATATGAGACATCATAGAAATTTTCAGCTCAAACATCTCTATGATCCATGACCACAGATCCCTAAAGGTGTATTTCACCCCTCTCTGCTGTTAGGGATAATCTGGTAGAAAAATTTGAGAGGGATTTTTCTAATATACAAAAATTCAAGGGGTATGCAAAATCTGAAGAGACTCTCTATTGAATAGAATGGACATTTTCTCTAAAATACTTTTTAACTAGTACTTTTGTAATCTAGTTTACACTTAAAAGGTATTGAAGCATCAAACAGTTTTGTGAAATGGGTGAGAGATAAAGATATATGGTACTAGTAACACTACAGTAACAACACAGGATGAACTCCCAACAGAGCAGTGGCACTCTCCGGGGGTATTATTTTCAGAAAACAAGCAAGTGATTTTCTTTGAAAAACCCAATTTTATGGAAAAGTCTTAAATTCTTTGGATGAAATCTTAAAAGGAATGCATATTCACCTGTTTAATAATCTTCTCCACACAAATATAAGTTTTATATACTCCTTCTGCAGGATCTCCTAAGTGATCAATGATCTGGGGGAAAAAAAGGAAGTTTAACAAAAAGAAGAAATAGTAACAGGAGGAGGTGGTGGTGCTTACATGTCATGAACTGCTCTAACTACTTTCTGGGTATTAGCTCATTTCTCCTTAGAACAACTTCATGAAGGAAAGACTATGATTACCTCCATTTAATAGAAGAGGAAACTGAGGCAAATTCAGTAACTTGTCTAGGATCATGCAAGGGATTTAGTGTGAACAATGCTGCAATAAAACAAAAACCATACTTATGTGTCCAAATTTTATCTTACATATTTCTGTACCACTCAATATACATAACCTTCAAAATACATCAAAATTATTTTCTATGCCAGCGAAGCTCTAATTCTACAAAACAAAAAAGCAAAATGTAAAACAGTAGTCTTGGGGTACCAGTGGTTCCACAAATGTCATGGAACTGTGCCACATGGGCTGTTCATTTAGTTTGGTGAATGAAGGCCCTACCCATAAAGAACATGTGTATTGCTGATAAACGAGTAATGCTTTAAGATTAGAATAAGGCAGTGGTTTAGAATGCATATCAAGTGAACTGGCAAGGAAGTTTATCCTTTATTTACATTTATAATTATGGTAGAGGATCTTATTTTACTCCTATTTTCATAAAATAAATTCATCCTTCCAGTGCATTATTTTTTTGAAGTGATATTTATAGAATAGAGATAAGAAAGATAAATTAATCTTTCCTCATGGTATCTAGTGGACTAAGCTGATAATAAAAATATTAAAACAAAGAATGAAATGGCTCTGGAGATTAACTAGAATAAAAATGCACTTTTTAGCTTAGGCTCTTCAGTTTAATGTTATGCTGGTCTCAAGCTATCTTTTCAATACTAAATGAGGTAAAGATGCTTGTCTTCACATTTGATTTTATTTTCTGGCTGGGAGCAGAGAAACAAAAACTTAAAAAATCCTAGAGTTGGTTTTTATTGTATTGTTAACATTAACTATAAACATTTACCAAATTATCTCAATGTGCAGTCATGCAAAGCCTGTAGCCTCCATTCTAAAATATATCTCACCATTAATCTAGGGATGATCAAATCTCTTTTTCCCACTCATCATCAGTTTTTTGCTTTTCTTAGCGCTCTTAGAAAAGGCTAGTATAAAAAAGCTTCTTCTTACACTTATCTTTGGTCAAAAATAGATAGAAAAGAAAAAACAAAAAAGATAGAAAAGAAAAAAAGCTTGGAAAGAAAAGCCAGAAAAGAATCTGAGTTGCCTACTCGCAGGTCATATTTTTTTGTCTACATGCTGGTATTTATTCCTCTCTTTCTCTCATAATCTACAACTAATCTGTTAGGAAATCAGTTGGCTCTACTATCAAAATTTATCCAGAATCCTACCATTTCTTATCACCTTCTCTATATCACCTTGGTCCCATCTACCAGCATCTCTCACCTGGATAACTGCAATAGGTCTCCAACTCTGCCCTCCCTCATAACTCTCCAAACCTCAGTCGATTCTCAACACAGCAGACTAAGATATCCTTCTCAGAACAGCATTTCTTCTTTTTTGGCTTAAAGTCCTCCAGTGGCTTCCCATCTCAATTGAAGTAAAAAGACCAAGGTCCTTAAAACAGTCTCCAAGGTTCTACATGATCAGCCTCTTACCTCTCCTACTAACCTTCCTTCACTGGCTTCCTTCCTCTCTCCACACATACCAGGCTCACTCTGCCTCATGGCCTTTGCCTAGCACTTCCCTCTGCCAAGTAAGTTCTTATAAAACGAACTTACGAATTTTACCTTGGCTTTGTTGGTCTTGTTCAGGTTAGAAACTTGATCAATCAATTGCTGGACAGAGTCAGAACTGACTTTCCCATCCTCCAAACGATGATAAATTAATCGTGGTTTGCCTTCAGGATTTTTCAGAAAAGCTTCTTCACAGTCTTCCAATAAAAAGCTATATTGGAAATCAGTATTACTTTTACTACACCGCACTGTGGCAGCAAACAGTCAATCAACCTAAGTGTCAATAATGGGGGTTTACTGTAATGCCAAGTGGCTAGAAATGGCCCAGTTTCAGAACAAGTGAAGCATTCCAAAAATGGATGTTTTTATAGTCTGTTCCTGCTTCGTATTAAAATATGTTCATTTTTTAGCAGATAATGAGAGTAGGTATAATAAATTGTGTATTAAAATTTAAAATATATATGTAACATTTTTAATCTACTATAAAAAAACTCTCAAAAATACTCTTAAACATGGCTAAAAAGAATGGATCAGACTCATGAGACTTTGCAAAAAAGTTAGAAGCCTAACTCCTGTAATAAATTACAGAATTTTCAGCTTACCTTGGTAAAATTAAATGAATGAATAAGATAACTAATGAACTCTTCTCAATTTCCCATTTTCTTACAGTGAGGTATTGATTTTCAATATCTATTGGAAAATATACAGCATGGAAAAAATATCCCATTGTCTCACACATTCTTTTAAGTTTAGGAGAATAGTCCTAAAAACAAATTAAAACAATAAAAGCACAGATTATTTAACTAAAGAACTAGTCAGTTTCATACTAAAAATAAAAAAGTATGCTTTAGAACAGGTTATGTTAGACATTTTCTGCATAAAAATTTTAAAAAGTATATAATCACATTTAAAAGAAAAGAGAAAAGGCAAGTTTCTCTATAAATGAAAATAATAATAGTTTAGCAACTTGGCTGTTTCCTACTATTTATTACTCTATAATAAAGCCTAAAACAATGGGAGAAAAATATTAGGCTATTTTGCTTTGGTATTTATTTTTATTATTATAAATGATTTCTATTTTATTTTTATAATGAGTGAAAAATACAAATCCATATATCTGTATAGGAAATAGTGTCTACCATGATATATTAGAACACTAAACAGATATAAAATAAAAATACGTTGGTCTATAACAAATTAAGTTATCAAGTAATGATGACTATTGTTATGCAATAAATTAGTAATTCCCTCAACATGTGTTTGGAAATAACAACCTATATACAGTGAGCGAAAGCTTTGGTTTTAAAATATTTTATCTTCTTACCAAAACTGAGTAACATCAAAAAAGAAGTTAAATAAACTTATTAATCAACAATCTAGGGGATGTTAATATAGCAGGTATAGAATGTGATATGCAGATTTATTTAAAGTTCAATTAGAACAGACAGTAGTCAGCTAATGTTTTCTGTAAAGAGACTGGCGGCAAATATTTTTACAAATCAATAATATCTTAACAATTTGGCTGTTTTAGCAGAGGTCTTTGTGGTCTACTTAGTCTCTGTCACAATTTATTCTGCCATGGTAGTATGAAGTCACCACAACAATACGTAAATGAATGACTGTGGATATGTTCCAATAAAACTTTACTGACACTAAAATTTGAATTTCATATAGTTTTCACATGTCGCAAAATATTATTCTCCATTTGATTTTTTTCAACCGTTTAAAAATGTAAAAACCAATCTCAGCTCTGGGCCATACAAAAACAGGCTGTAGCCAGATTTGGCCCACAGGCTATGGTTTGCCAACCCCAGCCTTAGATTAATCCCAATGGCTGTCTTGAAAAATTAAAAACCATTACAAGGATTAAATTTTGTTATAATCTGAAACAGATTCAAGAATAGAGCTGGCAGATATTTACTAAGGCAGGCACTATCAACAAGAGTCTTAAACGTTGTGAATGTGTAATGAAGCATTCAAAAGCACAAAGTTCCAAGACCTAAATTTAAATACACTAATAATACCAAGCAAGATTTTCTCTTAAAAGCCTGCAATGCTTCCTGCTCTTTAAGACATATAATCTAGTAGGTAATAAACTACCTGGTTTAGCTGTAGTAGCATCAGAAAGGGGACACAATACTGACTTCTATTTTAAATCGGTGAATACATAATTTATAAATATCCTTACCTTAAGGAAAAGATCCATTTCGGGCTGGGTTTCATGTGTATAAATGAGGTAACATCTGACAGTGTTACTCCACAGAAAATGCGAAAACAAGGGAGTAACTTGTAATAAACTAGCTACAGCAATATCCCAGTCATCTGAAAATAAAATTTCTCATAAGTTCATGAAAAAAAAATTACCAAAAAACATTTGACAAGATGATTTTTAGAAAGTCAGAAAAAAACACAACAGGTACCATAGAGTGAAATCTGATCTCAGATTTCAGTTAATACTGATATAACTTCTAGAACAACATATTGGAAGGCAATCATTTCTCGACTGTCCAATTCTATTCTGGGGCTTAAAGCTATCAATGTCAACAGTGGTCTTTGCTGGGGTTCCACAAATGTTATGGAACTGTGCCACATGGGCTGTTCATTTAGTTTGCTACTTGAGTAGAGCCTACATTCCCAGGCTGGCCTATAGTTTTACCTACTTATTATTCTTGAAATATACTAAGTCAAAAAGAAAGTTAAAGAATGGCATAAAATGAAAAGTAACCACAATACTATCTAGTGAGAATGAACATTGTAAGACATATTTGGCTAATTCAAAGGCATAATTTAAAACATGGTTTTCATTTTGCTAATACATAAATAATTTTTATAGTTTTAAGAAAAAAGAGTGGAGCTACTTATAACATCTCAGATCTGTGACTTGGTATTGAAATTCTGAACAGATCTTAGAGCTAGCTATTTTGGACACCAAATTATATAAAAATAATGAAAATATTATTATTTTGACTATAAATACTATATTACATAACTGAGGTTTTGTTTTCTACTCTGTAATCTGCTCTAACCTTCAACATTATCAAAGATGCAGAGAGAAAGACTAAAAGCTATTGTTTCTCAGTTAATCTACATTAGACTCCTGCAGCTCAGCTAAAATTCTCTCACCTGAGAATTCAAACCAGAAGCTCAATTATTAGAACCTGACTGGCCAGTGTGGCTGGGGAGCACCATCTGATACTTTTGTGAATTATGCAACTTCATCAGCCCTGGTCAGTGACAGCACCGGTACATGATGGTTTGATAATGGAAGACACCAGCACACAAATCGCATGCTCTGCTGATGGTAGTTCTCCCAGTACAGGATTAAAGGACATGAATAGTCAATACCATTAGCTATGGTAAACGGCAAATGGCGTGTGTTACCTCTGTTGACGTTTGCAAAGGGTCCCTCCACATCTATAGAACTGTGGGCGAACTCAGGGCCCCTGAAGGACTGTTGAAGCTGAATCATGCTCCCTATGGAAGGCTCACTTCCCAAGGCTCCTCCAGTCCAATACTCACACTGGGTTCCAGCAGCTGTTAAAGGCAAGAGATTTTAACTTGTAAAAACCAAATTACTAAGTAGTCAAAAACTTACCATGTAAACTGAACAGGATTTCTAATTTAAAAAAATACTACAATATTATAAATATAACAAATAATCAAACTTTAATGATTTTTAACGTACTTTGCAACGAAATTCTGGTTATCACCTCGAATTCAAAAAGGGAATTAAAAAGAGAAAGACGAAAAAAATTAAGAATACAATAACCTAAGGAATTATAATAACAGAGAGAAATTGAAAACATTCCCACACAAAAATTCTAAAAAACATTTCTAACTATATGATTTAGGTATCAATGTAAAATTTTAAGGAAAAAAATTCAAAAGAATACTATTACTAGCACACCAGTAATTAGTATTGGTAATTCATTAGGCTGTAAGTAAAGGATGGAAAGAATACATCCTCTTTAATCTCCCAGAGCAACAAAATTAATGTCTGAATCAATAGGTACTTAGGAACTTATTGATTTTATATAAATGATATTTGTCAGAATACCTATAGGGCATCCTTGACTAACCATAAGAAAACTAGTAGTTAGGCTAAGTCTCTGACAAAATTGAGATGATTATTTGTAGGTCTTTGAATCTCAAATGAACGACATCTCTCAGGCAGTCCTCCATGTATAAATCAAAATATGAAGAAAGACCTAAGAATAAATATTAACTTGTTTTTATCAACTTGCCAAGACAATTATAACAATTTTGGAACACTATACATTTTAACATATGTCAAAACTGCAATAACCACTAGGATTAATGTGGGGGCATGAAAGCATCTTCTCAGTCACTCAAAGCCAGTAAGAATCACTTCATTTTTTTTCTGTTCTCAAAAGTTAATAATAAAAACCCCAGGATGCTGGTCAGATTCCAGTGGTACTAAAACGCAAATTAAGAGAGAATTGTCAATTGCCATACTTCACTCTAAAATGTATCAGTTTGTAAGACCATAGGTTTTTGTTTTTGTTTTAATAAATGGGAAAGTGACTGCATTATCCCACTGCATTTAAAATAGAATCATTTTCTTTTTTTGGTAGCAGTCATATTTTATTAATATTTTCTTGGAACATGGTGAACCCTTTCATTCTATGATTCCAGGCTTTCATTTCTAGAAAAAAAATTTTATATATTTAATTATAAAAAAAACTTAATTATAAAAACTTTTTGACTAGTTCACAAAACTGCACTGGAAACTACTCAATGAAATATTATGCATACATTCTGATAGTTGCAAAGAATACATTGTATGTGGAAAAATAATGTGACAGAGACTAATTGTCCTCCAATACCCATTTCCCCCTTCTTCCTTTAGTAACAGAACCCCACACTTTAGGTGGATACATGGCTCTCCTGCTAATGATTACATTTTCCAATCTTCCCAGGTATTGTTCTGGCCAATGGGATTTGAGTAGGAATAATTTATATATCTTTCAGACTGTTTTTTCAAGGACAGGAATGTATTCCTTTCCCTCTTCCCCTGGTTAAAATGTAGAAGTGATGGTGGGACCTGGAGCTATCAGACTGGAGAGAGAAAAGCTTTGAGTTAAGGACGACAGAGCAGGAAGATAGAAGGAATCTCAGTCTCTCAGTCTCGACAACATTGTGGACTTCATGGAAAAGAGCTGTCATAACAGCTGAGAAAGTAAGTGCAACTCTATTTGTAACAGCAAACACATATAAGTAAAAGGATACAGAGTTGGCTCTACAATATCATTACACCTATGTCAGAAGTTCAACATATTATAAACAGGAAATAAATTTACCAGTAACATCTGTACAGTTGTCATCTGAATCAGACTCCCCAGGATCAAATACTTGGATTCCCTGAGCCTGTAGCCTTTGAAGTTTGCTCTCCAACTCTCGCTTGGCCCTCAATAAGTCCTGAATTTCATTTTCCTTGGTCTCCCTAAAAATCTTTAAAGAAGAATTTAAATTTTGAAACCTTTTCTACAATAAAAAAGTTGTCATCAACTTTTAAGGGAAAAGTCTTTCATTCGTCAAACCAATATTCATTTGATCCTTGATCACCTCTTTTGTAGGATGAATAATCTGAGTACTTCCGCCTCACTGTTATGTAACTGGAACCCAGTGGAAGTCTGCGTGCTGTGGTGTGGGGCTGTCTGTGCACTGCATAATGTTTAGCAAATTTGTTCCTCCTCCTCTAAATAACAGTAATGCCCTCCCATATGAAACACCTCCAAACATTTTCAAATACCTTCCCCCATACAGAAACATTGTTTTTTTTCCAAAATCCTTATTAAAATGTTTGCTTTTACACTTTTTCTTCGAAATTATCTGAAGTCTACCAGGTTCAACTCATAAATGTAAAAGTGCTCCACTCTAGTTTTTATAACCTTCATGACTCCTACATCACTTTCTTCTATTTATTACTTCTATTTATCCATCGCAGCATTATATGAACATGGACAATATACTGTTTTTATTCCTCATCATTTTGGGGGTAAAAATATAAGGAATACCTTGAATTGCCTTTTAACTTTATCTCTGTCATGTTCAAATGTAGCTGCTCTCTCCATTGCTTGGTATTTGGCTTCCAAAGCACTTTCCTTTTCCCGAAGTATCTTCTGGTAAGTTTTTTGAAGTGCCTGGAATAATTTACCTCATTATTTCTAATAAAAATAGTAGTCTTCTCAAATTTTATATTATCTTACATACATATTACATATCTTAGAATTTTAACAATTTACTTACTATTTTTACCAGTTATCTAGAACTGCATATTACCATTTTATTCAAACACAATAAAAAATGCAAACATGCCTGAAATATAATAAATGAAGATATTTCAACATTAAGCATTCGATGGAAATTAATACTTTTTCTTTACTGCACCAACTCTTAATCTTCCCTACATCTCACTTTCCCCATCTTTAAAAGAACAAAAGGAACAATTTGTAAGCTTAATTAGAATAATAATTCTGGGAAACAGTGCTCTCCTTGCCTCCATGTCTTACTCATGGTGTTATCCACAGGCCTCCTCCAATTAATGTCTGACTGAATGGATTAATAAATACGGAAGAATTTTTTTTAATGTCTAGATACATGAAAAAAAAATCAAAAGGATTACATAAGTAATCAGGACTGGTAACAGCAAGAACCTGAGACTATGCTATTTGTCAACCCTTACAGTACTTCTGCCTGATTGGTCCAGACTTCTTTTCTACCTTCACCTCACAGTCATTTCCAATGTGCAGTGTCCACTAGACAGTGGCCTGGATGCATGAAATCAGATATCTGAAATACATAAGTGCATTTTATACAGGCAAGTGCATTATGCCTGCCTGGTAAACTATTAAGAACAGACTGCTAATAAGTATGTCTTCCCAGATATTAACGCCAATTATACAACAGCTAATGGTGGTGGTGGTGGTGGTGGTGGTGGCTAGAATCCCTAGCCTAGAAGTTAGAAAAGGAAGAAAGAAGCCTTTTTCTTTTTAGAAAAATCAGTCTGAAGTATTTATTCAGTTTCTGCTCTGATGAGCCTAGGAACATCTGGGGTGTCTAGAAGTCTCTTCCATAGTGAAGAAAAGAGAATAAACAAATCACAACCCTCAGTGGCACAAAGTCTCACAACCTTGCCCACAGAAAAGCAATTCTTTGCTTTATGTACTATTTTAATGAGTCAAAATAGATCTACTACAGGGAGGGCAGGCAATAATTGTGGGTTTTTTTTGAGTAAATTAATCAAATGTATTAAGGGAAGGGAATTTGACTACGCCTCAACCACAACAGTTAAGATGGTGCAAATCAGGGGCTTCCACTTCAGGGTCATTAAAATCTAAGAGCTATGGAACTTTACAAAGAAACTGAGACATGTGCCCCACCCTGAAGGTGTGTATAATTTGAGGGGGCTGGGGAGTTTGTTAACTCCTACGAAGAGTTTGATGAGCTGCTTCAACAGATGTTACAAAAGTCTTTTGTGTGTATGTGTGCCCTGCCGGTGTGAATCTACGTCCCTGAGCCCTGGAGACTGGCATTCGCTGCTTCAGGACACTTTCAGGCTAATTGCTTCAAGGTGTCTGAATGAATGAACCAGAAATAAAAAAGGGGAGGTGTTAGTTAGGATAGCAGTTTAGACCCAACAAAATGTCCTCTCAAATTAAAACGCAGAAAAGTTTCTGCTCAACTCTCAAAACTACTTGATTTGGAGAGGAGGCAAAATGGATGAGAGACGGGGTGAGGCATCCAGAGTCCAGCTTGGCAGTGTCGCCAAAAGGCTACGCGGCCATGGGTGGGACGCCCCGGGGCCCAGTTTCCCGGGCGCCGCGGCCGCCCTCGGTGCGCGCCCAGGCCCGGCGTTACCTGCAGCTCTGCCCGCAGCCGCTTGTTCTCCGTGTCCAGCTTGGCCTCGCGGCGGCCCATGGACAGCAATTCCTGGTTCTTGCTGACCCGGAAGATCTCGTACTCCTTCTTCAGCCGCTCGTACTCGGCCACCGCGTACTCCAGCTCCGGCACTGATGAACCGGTTGACTTGAAGCTGGCCCCCAGCAGCCCGCCGCCGCCCGCCCCTCGAGGCAGCGACCCGGGCGCTGGCCCCGCCGCCGCCGCTCCAGTGCCCCGGCGGAACGAACTGCGTAGCAGGCGGGCCTTGGGCTTCACCTCCACCGGGATCTCGCAGGCCTCTCCGCCCCCCGCCCCGTACGTGTCCTCGATTACCTCCCCACCCGCGGGGCTCACGAACGACGAGGCTGTCCCCATGGCGCCCACAACTGCCCCAACCCTGGGTACCAAGAAGTGGGGGGACGGCGCGAGCAGGGAGGGACCGGGTAGCGGGAGGAGGCAGGGCAGCAGGAGGACGCGGGGGTGCGGCAGGGGGCGGGGCGAGAGGTATGGGGCGGGGCATCGGGCGGTGGCGCGGGTCGGATGAGGCGGGGCAGCAGGACGGGGCGGGGCAGTAGGACGGGGGCGGGACAGTGGCTGCGCGCACGCACGCGGGGCGTCTCTCAGCTGCCTCTACCAGGCTCGAGGCTCCCTGACTTGGCGCATGCTTCACAAGTGAGCACTGGCCTGGGCTCAGAGTTGCTCTCCCTCCGCTGCTGCTGTTTCCGTCCAGTCTCCTACCTTGACCCAGCGCTCCTCTCTGAAGGCACTTGGGAATCTGAGGAATTTATTAAGCGCCTGCTGTGTGCCTCGCACTAAATGTCGCTCAGTATACAAGAAGTTGGTATGCCCGGCAAGACAGTACCAGCCAAGAAAACGCTTTTAGGCTTTACAGCCTGAGACCATCAGGAACAATCTTTCGACGAGGTGAGGTTTTTTGACTTTTTGCAACTACGGGTACTGGAGACCACACATCAGCGAAACTGTGGGGCATCTCACCAAATCAAGGGAAAGAGAATATTACAGTATTTGGGGGAAGGGTGGGGTATAGGTGATATGAAAAATGAAAAGAAATGGGGGAACCATTTTAGATTTTAAAATCAGAGAAAAGATGGAGTTGGCATCTTCTCTCTTACCCTGTCTTGTGTTCTTGCCCCTTCCACCTGTTAATTCGGGCTTCCAAACTCTTCAGGTTTGGAGCTCTGCGAGAAAGGACAGGAGAGAGGGCAAGAAAGGCTCCTGTTTGATTGACACGGCTGTGAGCTGGATGTTGGTGCTCTTTGGACTTAGTAAACCATTAAAGCTGACCCCTTTTCTCTTAGAGTTTTGTAAATTCTTCAAAGACTTTTCGTAACTGGGAATCTTTAATCTGTAGTTCTCTTGATCTGGGCTGGTGCAGCTCTATTCCAGCTGTTGCTCACTCCTTTCCCAGCTGTAAGGAATCTAGTTATAGTTTAAGAATCCTCTCTGCTAATGTTTGTTCATTCCTCCAAGGTGTTCCCTTGGACAAATCCAAGATAATCTACACTGGTTCATTTCCCCCAGAGGCCTACACAGGTCAGTTTTCCTGGGAAGCAGACTCTGAGATGGAGATAACCATGCAAGATGTCTATTAGGGAGTACTTTTGGGGTCAACACCTATGGAAAAGATGGAAAGAAGCAAGATTGGGCAGAGGGAGAAGTTGAGCTCTGCTGCAGTCTTAATAGAGGCCTCAACCAATCTACAGGGAGTTCCGAAGCTGAGATGGCCCTGTAAAGTTGTCCTAAATTGGGGCAGGGAGCTGGGATTTTATACCCTTATACCAGCCACTTATCAGTTCTCCTTAGCCCAAACAATCCCTGTAGGGGCAGTTGAGGGCTGTCTGCTGGCATCATTTCCAGTGGCTGGAAGAACAAGTCTTTCAAGTCATCATGACATATACCACAATAGGAAACACAATCTTTGCCCCAAAGAACTCTGGGGATGCAGGCCAATTCTAAGTCCCTCCATCAAAATAGCTAGTCGTCCTTTCTCTTACCTTTTAGGTTTTCTTCAGGAGAGAATCAGACATCAGGCTTTTGTGTTCTTTAAACTCCAGGAGATGCATATTAAGCTCTTCAGATAGTTTCCTGGGATTAAGGAAATACTCCCACCACCACTTTATCTCAAGAATTCTTTCCCTTTTAAAGTCCTTTCTGATCTGCAACTTCTAATTCTTGTATCTTCAATGTAGATCTGTGGTTTAAGGATCATTCCACTAGGTTTCTGACCATGTCCTTTGAAAAATTCTACATCTTAGTCTTGCACCTCCTTTGGAATGTGCCTCAGCTGAAGACTTCCAATATCATGCTTGCATAATGAAATAAAAATCCATCGCCCGTTCTCTCCAAACCAATTACAAACTACAGTAACTTCCCACAACTTGTGGAGTAAATTCAGATTCTGCAGCCTGAGACAGAGTGCCCCAAAGCAATGAATCTCCTCTTTTCCCACCTCTCCTCCATCCAGAAACACCCTTTGACATACCTTCACCCTAGTCAGGCTGATTTTCCTCTCCTCAAATGTGGTTTCTATTTCCTTTCACTACTTTTTGCCAACCTTCACTTCTTTCAAAGTCTAGCATCTTTCTCTAAGAAACTGTCTCTGGATAATTACACCTTTCAAGAGTTTATCACATCAATAGTTTCAGCAATCCTCACCTACTATGTGCAAAGCATTGTACTCAACTATTTTCCTGACCTTGGTCTTTGTTATATTTACGTTCTATAATCTTGTTTTTTTTTTTTTTTTTGGTAGTTGTTATTGTTATTGTTGTTATACCATTTGTTCTTTAGATTCACCACCAACAACTCTTATTGAGTTCTTGCTGAAAACATAATGTAATACAAATGACTGATGACTCAAAGAGATGTCACATGTGGCTCTAGCTCTCAAAAAGCATATGAATTGTCACTGCCTTCTTTAATACCCTTTAAGTAGTTTTGCAGATGTTCCCAAACACAAATTCAGATTTCCTGACATCATGGAGACTTCCTCCTATATAGAAGTTACTGGCTATCTTTCTCATCAAGGCCAATATGTATAAATTCAGCAAGCATACTGACCTTGAATAACCCTTGATTAATGCCTAAGTGACCTGAGTGACTCCAGAGGTGATTAAATACAGAATGCTAGCAGCTACTCAGAATAGTAGTATGTTTGGTTTTTAGCATATTTCTTAATCCTAAAACATCACAGAATTTTATAATTTGCAGCTTCATAATTTGTTTCCCTTTATGTTGAATTTAACTCACATGCTTCAGTTTGTATTTTGAAAGGCTAACTTTGAATACAGATATATAGTGAGGAATAAAGCCTTTGGCAGGCAGCTATGGTTGGTTAAAGATGCCTACAATTTTTTTAACACTCCTCCCATTGAAAGGTAAAATTTATGATGAAGACAGGCTACATAATTTGTGAGACTTAGTGCATAATGAAAATGTAGTGCCCTTTGTTCAAAAATTATAAAGAATTTCAAGATGGCAACAGTAGAGCATTAAATCAAGCATGGGGCCCTTTTGAGTTCAGGGACCTATGCAGCTGCACTTGAAGTTCTTCAAGGGGTAGCATACCCATAACTGTAGCCTGTTTGTGACTCCTCCCTTTGAATTTGTTTGGGCTCTGTGACTGCTTTGACCAATAAACTGTGGCAGAAATGACACTGCCAGTTTGAACACAGACCTTGAGAGAATGGCAACTTCTATTTCCTGTGTCTTGGAACACTCTCTCTGGGAGGCTTGAGCCACCATGCAAGGAGACTTACCACACCAGCTGATACTGCCAGACTGGAGTGGTTAAGTGTAGGCATTCTGTGCAGCAGCCCCAGTTGAGTCCAGCCTTCTGGCCAAGGCACATGAAGCGAAGCCGTCTTGGATTCTTCACACCAGCCCATTTGTCAGCCTTTTACAACTAAGTGACTTGAGTTGATGCCACAGGGAGAGCAGATGAATCATCCAGCCAATCTCTGCCCAATTACTGACTTACAAAATCATGAGATATAATAAAATTGTTGTTGGCTTAAGTCACTGAATTTGGGGATAATTTCTTTGTACAGCTGGAACAAGAGAAAAATTTCCACACAATTGGTCAAGGTAGCTTGTAACATTAATAAATAATGCTGCCATCTTTTTAAAAAATGTGATTTGTAAAATAAATATCATTTCTGTAGGTTAGTGTGTGTTTGGTTCCCAGACTATGAATCTCTATCACTTGGAACAGTTGTTAAAAACAGATCCATTGAATTTTAATTTCTGAGACTGGAGCTTGCAAATTTGCATGTTTAGTTAACTTCCAGGTGCTACTTAAGTAATTTAAGATCTCAGAACCACTGAGACTGCATAAAAACTGTGGCTAGGGATGATGTAATTCCTTGCCACTCAAAGTCTGGTCCATAGATAGCAGCATCAGCATCACTTTGAAGCTTGTTAGGAATCAGATTCTCAGGCGCTATCACAAACCTACTGAATCACAACGTGCAGATTAAAAAGATCCCCGGGTAATTTTAATATACCTTAAAATTTGAGAAACATTGCTGTAGAACGATGATTCTTAACTTTGCTTGTATATCACAATTACATGGAGAACTTAAAATACTGCTGCCTCAGAGCAATTAGATCCGAGTCTCCAGGGGTGGAGGTCTGGCCATTGTTTTTTAATAGCTCCTCAGATGATTTTAATCAGTAGTCAAGGGAGTAAACCAATAGTTTCATCCTGTGCCATTTCATTATTGTCAAAATGTGTGCAATCCCCCTTGGTAACCATCTTAGCATATGTTTGCATGCATCTAGTTTCCTATATAAACTTTTTTCATCACAGTTTATCACAGCGAGTACACATATGATTCTGACCATTTTGATAGCATGTGCTTCAATTATAGCGATGGATATGGCATCACAAGTGGCCAAAATATCCCTGAGAAAATTTATCACCTTGAGATAAAAGACCTATCTAATTGGAAATGCTACACGGAATAATACATAGTCTTCGAAGAGTAAGGAATTTTACAGAAGGAAGGGTTTCTACTTCTCATTAAAATTGTCAGCCTTAAGCCAGACTGGTCCTACTCTTTTCTACTAAGTGTAGTCTAATTCCTAAGGTCTTTTGCCACAAAGTCTATAAGTATGACTCTGATTTCAGTAATTATGTAATTAGTAATGCTTAATCTGATTAAGCATCTGTGATTTAACTTTTTTACCAGTAGGGGGCAGTATAACTCAGGAAAAATTAATTCGGCTGATAATTTGTATATAGGAAAGAATCATCTTTCTCATGATACTGACAACTTTAAATTTTTCAGTTCAAGTGCAGTTATTTTCAGCAGTGATAATCTACAATGCCTTACTTAGTTCCCATCACAAGTAATAACATGACTCCGGAAATTAGTCATGAAACAGACACGAGCAGGAGTCTGCAAACTTATTCTATAGAGGACCAGATAGTAAATATTTTACCCTTTATGGGCCATATGGTCTCTGTCTCAATTACTGAACTCTGCCATTATAGCACGAAAACAGCCACATACAATACATAAGTGAGTGGTCATGTCTGCATTCTAGTTGACCTTTATTTACAAAAAACAGGTAGTGGGGCAGATTTGGCTTGAGGGCTATAGTTTGCTGACCCCTCAAGTAGAGGGGTAGTTTTCGAACATGGATAGTTTTCAGAAGTACCTAGGGAGCTTGTTAAATATTTAGAGTCCTGGACCTCACATCAAATCTACTGAATCAAAATATCTGTGGATGGGGCCCAGGCATTTGAAATTTTTAAAGTCCCTACATGATTCTGAAGGAAATACTAATTTAGTAACCACTAGGCCAAAATAAATTAACTGCTCCTTTTAAGGAACTACACGGTCCTCCTTGGCCTATTAGAATATTTTCAGTATTTGAATAACTATCCACAGTATATAGGAGCTAAATGTAAAGCTTCGACTCAGATTGTCTCTGTACAATCTGTAAAACACTTGTAAAACACTTCACAAGTAATATATGGATGAAAATGGTAGATTTTAACTTTCAGAGTTTAAAACATGGAACAGTTTTTCTTTTAGATAAGATTTATTCAAGGTTATAAAATTTTTACTAATTTTGTCATAACAATGATAGGAATTTTTATGTATGAGTTTTAACCTCAGTCTATAGAGTACCTCTGTAGGTACTCTACAAGCACATCAATGATCTCAGTCTTATATAAATGTTTGTATGAAGCCACTAGTTTGGGAATTGTTTTGTACCATAGCACATCATAGCCTGTTCTGACAAAGGGACATAGAATTATTTTGAACAGAAAAGGAGAGGAGATTGAAGAAAATGGTAAAAAGAGAAGAGTGGAGAGAGATGATGGAATGGCGTGCAGTATCTCCCTACCATATCCCAAATCTTCAATACATTTACAACTTCAAAATACTTGCTGTGATTGGATTTTTTATTTTCTCTCTCTCTCTCTCTCTTTTTTTTTTGCAGAAACCAGTGGAAGGGAAGAGTTTAATACCAAGGTGAGTACTAGGGTGAAACAAATGCAACACACAGAGATACAGTGGGGAAGAAACTTGGGTAAGAATATTTTAAATACGGAGTATTCATTCCTCATGAAATGTGTCTCTAAAGATAGGGATGCGCTGGGCTGTTTCACCTTGGACTAAGCAAATGTATGGATATATAGATAGAAACCATGCTTTAAAAGAGCTGCCATGGGTTTTGTTAAGAATGCGATAGCATATACTTTTACTTGTGGTCCTAAAGCATACTGCATATTTCAGACATTTGTTTAACAAATAAAGCAGTTTTAGTTTTCTGGAGCAGAAGCTGCCTCTGGGATGCAAGAAGCCATTTATTTCTTGCTTGCTGAGGAATGTCCTTTTGTTTCTCAAGTTCAGAGCTATTCTCTCCCCTCCTTCCACTCCCACTCATGTTCATTTGTGAAGTTGAATATAACCTTAATTTTTTCTATGGGACCACCCAGTCCAAGTCTGGTAGCCAGTGTCCACTTCACGCTGTGATTAGTGACTATTACTTCTTACCCATGCTCATGATCCACATGGCAGGAAGAAGGCAAGGAGCCTTTAATCACCTCCCACAGAGGACGAATGAAGTCTTCTTCACTGTTGTATCAATGTGAGAAAGGATATGCCTTTTCCAACTTAAGTCAGACACTGAGGAGAAAGTTAGCTGAGATCTGTAGCTGAGAGAGAAAAACACTTCACAAGTAATATATGGATGAAAATGGTAGATTTTAACTTTCAGAGTTTAAAACATGGAACAGTTTTCCTTTTAGATAAGATTTATTCAAGGTTATAAAATTTTTACTAATTTTGTCATAACAATGATAGGAATTTTTATGTATGAGTTTTAGCCTCAGTCTATAAATGAGTTGTGTCGGAATAACTAATTTAATAATCTGGTATTTAGTATTTGAAGCATATTTTCTCAAGAAACAATGTTAGGCAAAGTGGTTATTGTTTCAGCTTAGCATATAGAATACCATTTATGCTAAGTGCAGAATAAAAACAATTCAAATGCCGTTGTAATATGTATTCTATGAAACCATGATTTTAGCATATTTACTCAGATTATTTAGGAACACATCTATCTTTGAGTAGATGTCACCCTTGCTCATGTTTGTGGCCTGCTAGACACCATGAAGAGGATACCTACAGAAAGAAAAAGAGTGGAGAAGAAATAAATGAAATAGCATAGGGAAACAATAGAAAAATCAACAAAACTAAGGTGTTTTTTATTTTTTTGGAAAGATAAACAGAATTGACAAACCTTTAGCCAGACTAAGAAAAAATAAGACAATGATTGCAAAAACTCCTTGACGTTGATCTTAACAGTGATTTTTTTGGATATGACAGCAAAAGCACAAAGAACAAAAATAATAATAAAAAAAAGTGGGATTACATCAAATTAAAAAACTTCTGTATAGCAAAAAATCCAACTAATCAACCAACCAACAAACAAACAAAAAAAATCAACAAAATGAAAAGGCAACCTATGGAAAATATTTGCAAACCATATATCTAACAAGAGGTTAATATCCAAAATATATAAGACATTTGTACAACTCAATAGCAAAAAGACAAAAAATAATTCAATTAAAAATGGGCAAAGGACAAGAGTAAACATTTTTCCAAAGAAGACATAAAAATGGCCAACAGGTATATTAAATAGTGTTCAACATCACTAATTATCAGGGAAATACAAATTAATACCACAATGAGATTTCACCTCATACCTGGTAGAATGGCTCTTATCAAAAAGACAAGAGATGACAGATGTTGGCAAAGGTATAAAGAACCCTTTTGCCCTACTGTTGAAATGTAAACTGGTACAGCTATTATGGAAAATAGTATGGAGATGCCTCAAAAATTTAAAAATAGAACTACTGTATGATCTGGCAATCTCACTTCTGAGTATATATTTGAAGGAAATGAAATCACTATCTTGAAGAGATATCTTTACCCTATGTTTACTGCAGCATTTTTCACAATAGCCAAGACATGGAAACAACCTAAATATCAGTTGACAGATGAATAAAGCAACTGTGGTATACACACGATGAGATATTATTTAGCTTTAAAAAAGAACGAAATCCTGCCATTTGTGACAACATGGATGGACTAAGCATTATGCTAAGTGAAATATGCCAGACAAGGACAAATACTGCATGATCTCACCTATATGTGGATCCTGAAAAAGTCAAATTTATAGAAGCAAAGAGTAGAACAATAGTTATCAGAAATGGGGGGAGTTGGGGAGATGTTGGCCAAAGTGTACAAATTTTCAGTTATATGATGAATAAATTCTGAGGATCTAATGTATAGTATGGTGACAAGTTAAAATATTGTATACTTGAAATTTGCTAAGAGAGTAGATCTTTCTTCTCACAACACACCCCAAAATGATACCTATACAAGATGATAGATGTGTCAATTAACCATACTGTGGTAGTCATTTCACAATATATATGTATGTCGAATCATTTTGTACTAAATTTACACAATGTTATTTTTCAATTATATCTTAATAAACCTGGAAAAATGTGATCCCACAACATACTCATCCAAACAACCAAAATAAAATGAAAAACAGAATTCCAAGTGTCATAAGGACAAGGATTTGGAGCAACTAGAACTTTTCTACACTGAGAGAGTATAAATTGACACAAGCACTTTGGAAAGTTGTTGGATAATATCTCTTAAAGTTACATATCCCAGCTATTTTAGTCTTAGGCATAATCCTTACAGAAATGCATACATACATTTACCATAATCCTTACAGAAATACGTACATACATTTACCAAAAATTGCATACATACATTTACCAAAAAAAAATAGTTATTTACAACTATTCAAGTTCCCATCAACAGTAAAATGGACAAATATATGGTGGTGTAGTCACAATGAAATACTACACAATTATGAAAATGAATAAATTACTTCAGTAAGCAACAACATAATTATATTTCACCAATGTGGAGCTAAAGAAGCAGACCCAAATTTTTGAGTTTATGTTTCTGATGTCATTTATAGTATGTTCCAAAGCAGGCAAAAGTAATTTATGATGTTAAAGGTCAGTAGTTTCCTTTAGCAAGAAAGAGACTGAGAGCTTGTAGGGTGCTGGTAGTGTTCTATTCTTTGATATGTACTTTTTCATCTGGAAGGTAGTAACATGACTTATTCATTTTATAAAAATTAACTGATTAATCATTTCACAATATTTATAAATTAAACCATCATACTGTATACCTAAAACTTATACAGTAATGTATATCAAGTATTTCTTAATAAAACTGGAAAAAGTAACTGCTTTACACTTAAGATTTGTACACTTTTCTCTGTCTACTTATTTTAATAAAGAAAATTTACTTTAAAAAAAGAAAAGAAAAAAGAGGACATCTATAGCCACAGGTCAAAGTGGGCACATTCTGTTGGTTTGAATCTGATGCTCTAGCAGAGAGGGGACCTGGAGGAGGGGACAAGGACCAAGTTGTTATATGACTTCTATTGCTTGGATCCTAGCAAGATTTTGTGTTAGTTATTTGACTTCCTGCACTTAAGTTTCATTTGAAAATGGAGATAGTTCACTTCATAGCAGTTGTAGAAAGCCAAACGAGTAAACTAAAAGTGTTATAATTCATTATGTTTTGTTCCTCAGGGATCCAGAAAACACACTACTTAATTTAGCTAAATTCTCTTTTCTAAGTAACTCAGTAGGGTGACCCTAAAGAAAATTTGGCAAACCTGACAGATATATGTATTTAAGTCTTTGAAGCCTATTTTGATTGACAGTCCAAGACTCAGGCTCTCCGTGACAGAAAAAAATACTGGCATATCTATATCCTTAAGCACACATCACCACAGTCCTAAAAATTGGTGTCTCTTGACTTCTTTTGTGACTTTTCCATTTTGAACCAATCAAACCTTTCCACAAAGATGGTCTGTTAGATTCTGACATCAAAAGGCAGAAAATTCCAGACGCCTTAGCAACATCTGAGTTGTTTTCAATAATCAGTTTTTCAGATGACAGCAGACTCATAAATCAAATTGAACCAAACCAGAACAAAACAATATCCACAAAAATGCTACCCTGAAAATGGAGGAAAGTTATTTATCATCATGCAAAAAACCTAACTAGAATAGAATAGGATTTTAGTCTTGACAAAGCATTAGTTGGTAGCACAGAATTACAGGGTGTAGCAATTAGGGAGTAGTTTGCTTAATCACTTTTTATTACCTATAATTAACTTTTCTCCACTTCTGTTGGACTCAGGGAGTCTCCCCAAAACTGTGTCTTTGGCTTTTCTTTCAGTGTGCTTGGGTTTTGAGTGGCCCCATCTTCATTCATGAGGTCATCTGCATACAAGTGACATTTAAATCCACCCTCCTTCCCTTGAACTTCTCCTCTCTGTTCATTTTCACATTACCTTTAGTCAATTGTACTTCATTTGTAATTTAAATTGTACCTGGTGAAAGTCCATCTTCTAATCATTCCCATTGAAGGTAGCCACAGTCCCTTTTCTTTCTCACACCATTTAGTCTTCAAGTCTGGCAATTATTATTGTGTCTCACTACTTTTTCACAAGGCCAGTTTATGTAAATTTACACAATTCCCAATCATTACGAAGTTTCCAGAGATTCGGGTCCACCACTCTTGCCTCGCCTTCTGCCTTCTACAGGTTAATTTTGATCCTTGGTGTTTACCCATAATTTCCCTTGGGAGTAGTTTAAAAATATCACCTAAAAAGAAACTTCAGCTCCATTTAAAAACTATTCTTTCTCTTTCTCCTGTATGTACTGTTTATTATTTAGAATTGTTCACTTTTTCTTTAAAGGATTTTATTTTTATATTTTTACTTTTTTTCATTTAAAAAATTTTTATATTTTTTAATTACAGTTGACATTCAGGATTATTTTATATTAGTTTCAAGTGTACAGCATAGTGGTTAGACAGTTACATACTTTATGAAGTGATCTCCCCAATTAGTCTAGTACCCATCTAACAGCATACAGTTATTGAAATATTATTGACTGTATTCCCTATGCTGTACTTTTCATCTCCTCGACTATTTCATAACTACCAAAATGTACTTTTTAATTCCTTCACCTTTTTCACCCAGCCTTCCTACCCCTCTCCCATTCGGCAACCATCAGTTTGTTTTCTGGACCTATGAGTCTGTTTGTTTGTTTGTTTGTTTTGTTCTGTAGATTCCAAATGTAAGTGAGATCATGTTTTTCTTTATTTGACTTATTTCACTTAGCATAATACCTTCCAGGTCCATCCATCTTGTAACAAATGGTAAGATTTTATTCTTTTTTATGGCCAAGCAATATTCCAGGATTTTAGATTTTCATGACATCTTTTTCATCTCTGTGCAGTTTTAGAGTCACAACAATATCGCCCAGAATGTTGGAGCTACATTATCACCATATTCCACTCTCTAGCACTGATCCTTTCCAGTTAATTTCTGAGACTTTCCAAAGCTTTGGATTAGCGGAAAGGAAAAAAGGAGGCAGTGAGACATATCAGAGTTCAAATACCAGCTCTGTCAGCAGCGTGACTTTTGGCAAGTTACTTTACCTCTCTGAACCTGCTTTTTTTCTGTTAGGCCTTTTTTCCCCTTAATAGTAAAATGGAGTTGGTAATATGTGCATTATAGACAGGCCATAAGAATGATATTTGGTGTCACCGTAGTTGCTAGCTTTGTCTGGCATGATCCCTTGCTAAGTCAATGGTAGCTCTTTCCTCCCTCACCTCCACTACCATCCCAACCCCTTGCATCCGGGGACTAAATAGAACCAATTTCATGAAAGTTTTACAGGGTTGATTCACACTGAAGTAGGTTCTGACATTATATGTATTGTTAATAAAAATCAAATATGTAGCTACTACTTCCGTGTAGTTCGCTTACAGGAAAACCTCGACTATGTGAAATACCAAGTAGGAACAATAAACACAAGATATAAAGGTTAAAAGTCATGAGGATAATATGTATCGAAAGAGAGCATAATTGACCTGCATTTATGACATAAAAATGGTTATAAAATTTAAATGCTGAACAGAACTTTAGTGAAAATATCAGCTAACTTCACCATAGTGCCTAGTGTTTTGCACCGGATCTATAGTGGTATCTCATTGGCATTTTAACTGATATTTCCCTAATGATTAATAATGTGGAACACATTTATTATGTGCTTATTGGCCATTTGTATATTTCATTTTTGATCTGCTCAGAGATACTGTATATTCATGAATAGATCCCATGCTTATCCTCGGCCTGTTTCCTCATGTATAAAATACAGATAATAATAAAATACTATACATCTATGGATAAAAATTTATGTGACTCCTGGATGATAGTATAGGATAGTTAATTGCAAAATATTGTAGCCTATAAGATATTTTAGTTTATATGTTACGTGCTGGGACAGACCTGTTTTCTTTTCACATATTCATAGAAGATAAAAATGTAATAAAAATGCATGCATCATTTCACTTTAATGATAAAAGTAAATTCATTATATTTAAGATCAACAGTTTCTTGAAAGAAAAGATAGATCATTGGAAGCAGATTCAATTGCCATTGTGTGTAATACCTTAGGAAATTGAAGAAGAAAGAAAAGCCTTAATGAAGAGGATACATTCTCAAGACACCTTTCGCTATCAGACACAGCTGTGCTTTCTGACACATAACCATGGGCAGTTACTCTCCTTGGTAGGTAATACCAGAATTTACTACTTTTCCTTATGGATTCAAACCATCTTGCTTATATCAAATTGCCTCCTTTAGATTATGGAATCATAGACTCATAGAGTTGTAGACATGGAAGATTGTAAGGTTATCTTGTCTAGTTTTATTGTTGTGAGAACTGAGGCTCAAAGAGTTTCAGTATTTTCTCAAAAACTGGTATTTCCTAAATATCAGTGCTAGCTCCTAGACCAGACCTGAAGTGTCTTGTTTTCTACTTTGCAGTTTTATATAGCTCTACATTGAGTAAAAGAAGTTAGTTAATAAGTAAATTTTAAAAAACAGAGCTACCTTTAAATGAAAAATAGGACACTTCAGAATTTGTATTTTTTAGCATAAAATGCATTAGTCCAAGAACCAACACGCTTTCTTGTTCAAAAGCAATGATTTTATTGTGTTTCCAGTATAACAGGAAAGAAGCTACCAAACTCTAGAATGTGGAAAATTGTGTCTTTAAAAGAGGTGCAAATTATGACGCTCACAGTTTGTCATTTGCTTATAGAGTAGATCCTGCTTTACAAGGCTTTCTACCAGATGTCGGAAGGCAAAACTTTTGGAGGTATTTTCCATTTGATACTTAAGAGAAAATGTATACATCTGAAAACCTCTTTTAAATTTACTTCAAAGGAAAAAATATCTGCTGTAACGACTCTTCAGCTTATTTGTGAAAAATGAATTGTCATTTCATTTTAGAACAAGGTAAACAAAGCCATAAAAAGCACTGCTCAGAACTGTCAGAGATACATACAGCTTTTAAATCAGAAAGGAAGCTCACTGCTGCATTTTAAGCCAGTGCTTTGTTATAGCAAACTAAGTAAGTTGTTGAAATGATGAATTTTTTTTAAAAAACCATTCTAGTGTTATGGTGATAAACATGCTGTCTACACTCTTGTTAACTACTGCAGAGCATGACAAATGAGACCAATCCACTGAACTTTGTGGAATAAATTCCTTTCTATAGGCTGTGTGGAAAGCTTGTTATTATCTAGATTTATTTTAAGTTATATGGACTGTTGTTTGGACAAAATATAGTTCTAATAATTGCCAATGAAAAGGACCAAACTAAATGCTATGACTTTAGTTACTTCTCCTGAAAATGTGTTTCCTCCACACTTAAGCGTCCAGATAGACATATTGGAAGATAGATAATCTGAAGCTTTTTGTGACTCTTTCCGAAAATTAATTGGGAAGATATTGAATACAGGATTTTAAAAGTTCAGTCAATATATTTGACTCAGTGAGCCTAGCTTAGCTAAATTACCCATTTATTTCTCATCACATTTTCCTACAGAACATTAAAGTATTCTAATTAGATTCTCACAGAATAAATTACAGTGCTATACTGGCAGTTACTGTTTACATTTTATTGACTTAAGTGTCTATTTTTGTTTTTTGAAAACTTGGACCAATGACTATTTGTGCAGCTGATATAAATGAGTTGGTGTAGGCTTTTGACTGTGAGCCCATTTCAAAAGTGAATAGTCTTGGCTGTGGTTACAGGGAATCTATAAGTTCCTTTGCAGGTTGAAAGAGTGAATGGCAGAGGGCTGGACATTTACACTTCAATTTCTGGTACCTGGTTCATAGATCCCTCTAAGACCTAATGCTAAGAATGAGTTCCATCTGTAGAAGCACTAAGCAAAGGTAAAACTTGATATTTGCTTTTTTGGTCACATTTTTCTTAATAAAAATGGAAATAGAGATGTTAAAAAACTGAATTTACCAAATAGTTCTTTTTTGGGAGTTAAGTCAGCAGGAAATTTATTATAGTTCCCCCTTTCTAGGTCAAGAGAGAAATATTCTAATAGCACTCAGGGGATTTTGAAGTATATATCACAACTCCCCCCAAAAGAATTAGAAGATCAAAAATATGACTGCTTAGCTAATGATGAGATGAAGAAATGCAGACTATTCTAAAATTCTAGTGCTTTGCCAGTGTAGCTTTGATATTAACTTGACATGTGTCTCAGTTTAGTAGAGTATATACCGCAGAATTATTTTTTGGCAATATGCTGTATGATACTTAAAAGTATAATGTTGACTGG
This sequence comes from Pteropus medius, assembly GCF_902729225.1. Taxonomy (NCBI): domain Eukaryota; kingdom Metazoa; phylum Chordata; class Mammalia; order Chiroptera; family Pteropodidae; genus Pteropus; species Pteropus medius. The sequence goes on from NW_024349803.1 coordinate 6,334,365, forward strand.
ATCAAGAACAGCATCAAAGGTCTTGCTGGCACAGAGGAGTATAGTGGAATAAGAACACATATATTCTACAAGGATAGAGATGGTTCCTGACAAAGACTGAAATAATGTGACCTCTCTATGGTAATTGCTTTGCAAATTTTGCCCCCCGAACAGGGCTTCCTGTTAAATCAGGAAAGACAAAACTTTCAAACATGAGACTTTTTAAGAATTTAACTAAAACTCTGGTGAGAAGTAGAAACACAAATAGGATGACAATGATCATTCAGAGTAGTGACTATCATCCAATTTCCTGATGATATGTCTGTTTTTGTAGAATGTTAAATTGTGCTCCTTGAAATTCAGCAACTGGGAAAGACCACTGCACTGGAACCAACTCTATTTCCAGAACATTAATCAGAGACCAAGTCAACATTTATTCACAGCAAACTACTAATTGATATTTTCTACAGGGTTATTTTTTGAGCTTTTGAATTATAATTATATGAGTGAGATAAATGGAAATCTTTATTTAGGATGGAAAGGATGATGTATTAATCAGCATCTTGTTTGTTCTGTAGTCATTTACTTCTTTCAGTCCTTGGTATTTTAGGTCACCTATAATAAGTGTGTATGAGAAAGCCAAACCCTCTGCAACTCTTCTAAAATCAGTCAACAATCAGCAATTTAGTTTGTTCATGTATTATTTGTTCCCTTTCAGACTAATGTTTTATTTAACCAAGGTTATTACTCTTAATGGCTATGACCTTGAGTAATTTGTTTAACCATTTTAAACCTTAGAATTTTGTCAGAATTATAAAAAGGATGATAAAACAGGAACAGAAATATAGCCTGTTTTACAAAGTTGTAGTGGGTAGTAGGAGATAATTATCACAAAGTGTTCACGACAGAGCTGGCACAGTAAGAACTCAATAAATGAGTTATGTTAGTCTTATTAATGATTCATTGAAACTGTGAGGCTTTGTATATTTGTATATTTATGTACATGAGTGTCTTTTGCCTGTAAAGCACATTGCTTTTTTGTTTTTGTTTGTTTGTTTTTTAGAATTTAGAACATTTTATCAGATTGTACTTTTAAAACTACTTGATAAATATAAACATATATATGTGTGTGTACACACACACACACACACACACACACACACGATACAAATTAATCATCTACATCTTACAAACAATGCCATACTAACGTCGCAAGCTTCTTTCAGGGAGCCAAGGATATTTTTTCTCTCCAAACAATATGTTTCTCAATTATTCTGCTTTTAAAGACTTTTCAAGTTCCCTGGGTGGGAATAGGTCAACTATCCTCACTGTCAAAGCTTTTGAACCACTTACTTGACAACAGGTTCCATCATAAACAAAAAAGATGAAAAAGACAAATGAGAACCAGCATTTGTGTCTGCCTAGGAGAATCAAAGGTGGCTTTTGAAGAATCATTATGAAACTTCTATTTGAAATATAAAGTTAAAGTATATGGCTATTTCTCAAACTTGAAAGATTTGTAAATGCAGCCTTGGCTTATGGCACAGTATATCTAGAACTCAAGAATCACTGTAGCAAGGACATTTCCTATTCTGTCCACAGTCACAGCTTTGAGGGTAGTTTCCTTAGGTCAAAGGTAATCTGTAATGATGTCCGAAGTTATACTTCAACAATGCAAACCAGGGAAGTAACATCCTAGCCTATATTACTTCATTAATTTCTTTTTAGTCTTTTAGCCTTTGTTGGGTATTTTAAAGATTACTCTATAATACAGTCAGCATTTTATAATCCTTTATAAACAACAATTTTAAATACTACTACTTGTCTATGAAAGAAAGGATGACAACTTTATAGACAATCAGTGCAACACATATTTTATCTTATTGTCACTGAATTCCTGCTCTTCACATCCTTAACCATTTCATAAAACTCTCAGTTGAACTGAGACGTATAAAATAGAAATTACTTTCAGTTTTCATTGCACTTTCAAAATAAAACAAAAGAAAAACTGAAGATATACACCCCACATCCACAAAAAATTAAGTTGTATAGTGTTACATGCATTATTACTCAACAACTCCCCTGTAACTAAACTTCCTATTTAAAAGTTTGATTGAAGTGCCAGGCTCTTAAGAAAAAAAAATACAAAAATAATACAATTTTTTTTGGTTTAAAATTATTAAGACATTTATTCTTAAATACCCAAAACCTCTTCTTAGTATATTTGTCAAGCTTCTTTTGATCATAGGCCTTAAAATTCAGATTTAACAACTTGGTCTGCTGGAGAGAAAATTATACTTATCTAAAAATCTGATTCCATTAATTTAGCACAGAAGAACAAAAGTCTGTGTAAACAATTTATTTCTTCTTGTAGCATCTGTACATTTCAGTGTACAATTTTATAATATATAGGAGTTTGAGAATGACTTCAGAGTAGGACAAAAGCAAACCCAATGTTTGGTCTGTGTACACCTAATCCCAAATGTGCTCCAGGACTGCTTTGTCCATCTGGAGAAGGAAGGACTGTCTAGTGCATGCAAGTGATGACATTAATAGCATTTACATATTGTACAGATACAATTTTTGATTATGTATATATACATAGATTTGATAAAATGAGAAAACAGACATTCCATTTTTATAGTCTGAATACAATCAACTATTCTGTAGTAATTTTGCATCAAAGATTTAGAGTTTCTACCACGTGTATAGAGACAGCCTACTTTGGTCTCATCTCACATGATCATTGCCTGAAGTTCAGTTTCTTTGGCTTTGATATTTATTACTAAATGCAAAAAGTCTATTTCTCTTCACAGTCTTAAATTCTTTGAGTAGCTGCCAACCAAAAAGAAAAGGTGAGGGTAGAAGCCTGAAGTGAACCAGTATGAGGACCACAAGGAACCCAGATGCTTTGCAGTATGTGATCAGAACCGTGTCCTCGAAGGAAAGGTAGCACTTGGCTAGGGCGTACTCTGTGGGTGTCATGCTGCCCATGATGGAACTGGAGTTGTTTCTGTTCCCCCAACTGAAAGACGGCACGCTGAGCTTGGGGATCCCTGCCCCATGGAGCACCTCGCAGGCACAGTGTTTGGCCACTCAGGACCAGGCACGGTTGGAGCCACCACAGCAGCTTTTATGAGGCCTTGAGGGAAAGCACATCATATCGCTCCTTAAAGGGGATGCCCCATTTCTTCTGGAGGTGCCTCCACTGTCCCCAGAACAGTTAATGTCATTTCTCCAGGAAAGTGGAAAATGCTGCAGAAGAGCTGGGGCTGATGCTGGCAGTGGCTGCCCACCCCAACAGTGTCTGGAGCGATGTTCGTCTTGGGAGCAATTCAATTTGTGAGAAATTTTGATGAGTCTAGCTTCTTCAGAGCAAATGCTGCAGTCATCCCATTGCAGTGCAATGCTGTTGACTATCACGGAATTCCTTTCTATGAAAACAGCCTTTTGGGGCAGAAAACTTTCTCAAATCATTTTATTTTGAATGTGTTCATCTGATAGTGGAGGCCAGTGTTATGGTTGCCAGCAGCTATCTGCAGCCGCACGTGACGCAGGTGTCTGAACATTTTCTGGAACCACTCCACATCATCTGCCCGGGCCCCGAGAAACTCAACTTCCCTTCACCAAAGACGTCCCCCAGAATGAAGACAACTCTGGCAGACAACCACAGGGCCATCTAGAAAGCTCTCTCCATTTGCCATTCTTTGCAATCCATCTAGCCAGTGACCTCTTACTTCCCCAGGCAAGTGGCTGTCAGCCAAAAATATGGCTTTCAGCACAGGTTCAAGAGTTTCTCGTTCACCCTCACAGGCTGGATTTTTCACCTTAGGCCAATTACTAGTGACTAAGTAGTAGATTAAAAATTCACAAAAGAGAAGCATGGCAAAGACAACAGCTATCAGTTTCAACAGCAAAAAAACTCCTCCCCTTTAAAAGATGAAAATTCTGCCTTCCAAACCCCTCTGATAGTAGTATCCCAGGAGTTGGCAGCAACCAAGAGTCCGATCCATTGAGAATTCACCATGAGAAAACTAGAATCCTGGGTAAGGTGCAAATGGTGACCAGGTCTTAGCCATATACCTTTAAAAGAAAGAAAATGGTAGATGAGACTGTATGAAGTATGAAGGCTCTGAGTTGGCTTGTGCTCCCCCAAATCAGCCAGGCTCTCGGTCCCCAGACTCCAGGGCCCTAGCACCCACTCAGTGCCGGGTAGTGGCCACGGTAGCCTAAGTAGTCACTTCTTTAATGCACCACTGCAGCTCAGGCCTAAAAGCATGTTTATTTTTCATTAGATTTGATGCTTTAAAACAAAACCTTTTGAAAATTTTTATAAACACTTAACAAGAACTGACTTCATTCAACAAATAAACATTGGCTTCAGAACCAAAGTAGTATGAAAACGTATTATAAATATTAATTGTGGATTATTTGAAAATAATACATTAAATCTTAGAACTTTGATAGAAGTGGAGAGTTTTGGTCTGAAATGTATAGGTAGAAGTAAATTAAAGCAACCAGAACATGTGAGTCCTCGCTTGTTCAATCTTTTATGAGTCGTTAATATGAAAACCTTTGAAAGAATTTCTTCTCTATCAGAAAATACATGTAGATATTACATTTGATTTAAAATTCTTTTTCTAATAATGATTCTTTTAGATTACATCACTAAAAGGTCTTTAAAAATATCTTTTTCATTCCTAGCCTATAATGATAAATACTATTATGAGACTATTTTCCTATTGCCCTAGATTTCACTATTTTTATACTCTACACATTTCAAAACTGAGCTGCCATTAAAATTGCACTTACATTATCGAAAAAAATTCTTATTGTATTAAAGAGACCTAAAGATTCTGATTGACAGTGCTCATAGCCTTTTCCCTTGATGGAATTATAACCAGGGACCTCACCCTGTGTCATTATGGCATTGTGTGTGTGTGTGTGTGTTTTAATTCATAAAGAATTTATTTAGAAGTGTAAGAACATTTATTTTTTTTCTGTTTAGCAACCCAATTTTTCTAGCATCATTTATTTAAAAAAGAATTCCCTTCCCATTCATAACAATTTCTATTTAATAGTCACGCATTACTATTATAGACAATGGTTTTGGGGCCATTCTTCGGTGTTGGTCAGCTGTCCATTCTTGCACCTTTGTATTCTGCCAGGCATACACACTCATAGCCATTGAAGATGTCCCGACAGGTGGCAGCGTTCAGGCACGGAACAGAGAGACACCAAAGAATTCCTGGGGCAGGGGAGCACTTTGTGACCAAAAAAAAAAAAAAAAAACTGTATTTTAAATTATTCCTATAAGTCACACGTGAAAGAGACCAGAAACAGAAAGACAGACACTCAGATGGCCCCTGAATCTTTCTGGTTTTCGTCTCTGTGCAATCAGTCTTTTAGTTTTCAACAATGTTGGCCTGTTTGCTATTTTCTGAGAGCTCAAGGTCCAGTGGTGAGGAAACAGACCACCTTGCACTCGTGGAACTTAGAGAATCTAAGGAGAATAGTAATAGCAAAAAAACAAATTGTATGAATCAACGTATAATTGCAACTGTGAGAAGAGCTATGCGGGAGAGATTTTTGGGATAAGGAGAATCCAGAAATGAGAGACTTAATCTGGCAAGGGAAGTCAGGAAATGCTTCCCTGAGGAGAAGCTGTTCGAGCTAGTTTGAAAGGATGGATTTACTAGATGAAAAGGCCCTTTGGCAAGATGGATTTTACTGAGAGCAAAGGGCTTTAAAGGACAGAAAGGCCAGGACAGATTGCTGTGGGCAGTGTGGAACTGGAAGTGGCTAGAGAGGTATGCAGGAGCCAGAGCATTCTGGGCTTTGTAGTCTTAAAGGAGTCCCCTCTTTATCACAAAAGCAGTGAGAAGTCTTTGACCAGCAGTATGACATGATCAGATTTGCATTTTGAAAAGATGCCCAGTCTGGCTGCAGGTGGAGAACAAGTTATAGGGGACAAAAGTGGTTCAGGCGATATTTGTTAGTAGGCTACTTATAAATCCACACAAACAATGAGAATAGCTTCAACTAGCATGATGGGAGAGATGAAGAGAAATGATCAGATTTAAGAAGAATTGGATATAGAGGGTGGGGGAAAGGGGAGTAGGGATGAGACCTAACTTTTTGAACTAGGAGATTGGAAGAATGAGCATGCCATTTGCTGAATTAGGGAGCAATAAAAGGTGAAAAGCTGGTTTTCAGGAAACAATCTTGACATATCGTTTCTGATATGTTGAATTTGAAGTTTATTTGAGGGTTCTGAGGGGAGCTGTCAAGCTTTTGGGTTTTGGAGTCTATCCAAGGCTTCCCTCCACTCTAGGCTACCACTATGTCTGGCCTATTGGGTAACATTTTAAACCCCTAACAAACTTTTAGTACGAACCTACCTTGGATTTAGATCTTGGAGCTGCATTCTCTGGCCCTGGCCTGCCCTAAATTTCCTCTTTAAATTCCGCTGGCCCCTCTGAGTTCAGTTGTAACAGAACTTTCTACTCCGCACACAGAGCTGCCTTGAGCTTCAGCTGAGTGGTGTAGTCTTTCCTTACTCTTCCTTGAACTATAGATGGAGGTGACTCCTGGAAGTCCTATCCTCATCTCTGTCCATTTCTTTCCATCCTATCAAGCCAGTCTGAAACACATTCACCAGCAGGCTGTCAGGTCTGTTTCTATTTATCTTTTCACCTGTGGGTGTAAGTCTATTCGTTTGAGGGGACTTTAATGGTGACCTCTTATCCCTAGGGCCCTGTCACTTTCCTGTTGTTTCTTAGCTGCCTCCAGATAGACTTCTTATCTCATTCTGTTTTAGCTGAAGCTACTTATGAAACCTCATGGGAAATTCCTGTTTCTTGTCAGGAATTTCTAGAGTTCTCAGCTTAAAGGTAAAACAGAATATTGACAGGTCTTAAGCTTGCTTATATCCCCAAGTTCTGTTTGATGACTTGCCCTTCAGGTAAGTACTTTGAAGTGATTTTCTAGAATACTGTAACATCAATTTTAGAACAGAAAAATAGTTGACAAATATAGTAATAATTACAGATCATGTCTTCCCAAAAGAGCAGGATCATTTTCAGCAGATAAATGTCTGTTTTTAACAATTGATTGATTTGTTCATTTACTGATTCATTTATTCAACAAACATTTTCTGGGTCCCTTCTTATGGGCTGCATTAGATGGAAGAATTCCTTCTATTTCTTTCAATTAGAAATTGACCAAGGAAATTTCTGCTGCCCACTTAACCCAAGGAAAATAAATGGTGTGGATGCTCCGGGCAGCAACTGAGTTAATTAGTTTGTACTCACTCTTTTAAAAACTTAATTCTCAAAACAAAAACAAAAACAAAAAACAAAAACAAAAACCTTTATTTGCTTGCTAGAAACACTTTAGTGATTTATTTCTCAACATCCCACTCCTGATACATTAAACATGCTGACTGAAATATTTAAAAACCTGTAAGCTTCATTCATATTCTGTGTGGGTCTATCTTGTCATAAGATTTTTATTTTTATCTACCTTAAGTTTAGGCTGCAAAGATAAATTGCCTCACTGTATCATCTTTTAATTATCATAGATGTAAGTGTGACATGTAATTTAATTTATCTTCATTTTATCTTAAATATATATGCAATATTACAATGAGATATTTCTCAGTGTTTTCCAACTATCACCCTGTGAATTATATGATATGAGGAGGAGGCTTTTCTGTTTGATATATTAGGAAACTGGGTCACAGAACAGTGGAATGTCTATCAAAGATCATCCAATATCTGTGGTTGCAGAACATGAATTCTCTGGTAGGAAAGAAAATGACACAAATGGATACAGCTACCTCTAATCAACCTCTGAACTCTTCCCGTATAATACATTTTTTCACTTTGAGTTTCTTTTACACAAAAAAAATCACGATCGTTCCCATATTATTTACTTTTGTTCTAATTTTGTTTATAATGGTTTAAAATTATTTTTCATTTACCTATGTGTGGTTTTTTTTTTTTTTATCATAGATTGTGGCCACAACTTTTATTTATTTTTTTTATCTCCTTCCTGGAGATAGGGTACAGAGATTACCATATAATTAGGGGTCAGTGGATGTTTAGCTGATTGTAGTGCTGTATTTTCCATCTTGTATATTTTTGAGTGAAAAGTTCCTAAAAAAACTCTGATGATTGGTGGTCAGTGAAGTAAGCCAAGGCCAGAGAGGTTTCCTGCCTGAGTCTTACACCCTGCTTATCTGTGGGCAGATACTATGAAGAGAAGAAAACATTATTTTAGGCTGAACATTTGAGAATCTTTCCAGGTTAAGGTTCAGAGAGTGTGTCAGAACTTAATGCTGGTCTTCTGACTTCAAACTCCACACTTTGTTTATTTACTCCTTAAAAAGCACAGACCTGGTATTAGATACTGGATCAAATTCCCTTCAGCTTTGGGAATGTACTGTGCATAGAAGCATTTCTTAATATTAAAATCAAAGAAAAGGGAAGGAAATACTTCTTATGCAACTAAAATGCGTTTATAGTAGTTCATAAACTTAAAAGATAATTGAATGTTAAGACATTCTAATAGGGTAACTGAAAAAAATTCTAAACCTTGACTTTAAAAAAAATTGCCATTGTGGAAATTTTCTGTTTTCTGTTCTGCATCTAGTTCAGTTTATGTTCCAGTTTCTGAGCAGCCAGTTGTTGAAACATTAGTCCCAAGTCAAAGTCAAACATCTCACACAAAGAATAGCATTTCTCTAAAGTGCAAACTTCTGTGCAACTGGAGTATACATTTTATGAGCAGAACTCATTTGATCTGATTCTATCATATTCACAAAACAGGCTCATTTGAAAGGGGTACAATAATGCTTTCTAACAAGTAAGGAGCCATCTATGATCCATCCACTTCTTTAGACGTTACCTCGCTTGGCCCTCATAATGGAGCTATTAATTGAGTAGAAGAGTCGTTATGATTAGCATGCCCATTTGAAACTCATGATTTCAAAGTCATGATCAAACAGATTATGGTCCAAAGCAAAAGCTGATATGTAATGGGGGGAGGAGCATTTAATTAAGTGCTTATCATGTATTAGAATGACCAAAAGCCATTAGATTTTTATATTAGATTATATGAGATGAAATATATAGGTTAAGAACATGGGTTCTGTGTTTAAATCCTAGTTTTATCACTTACTAATTTTATGATGTTGGACAAATATAAACTCAGTATCATCATCTTAATGGAGAAAATAATTCACTTATAAGAAAAGTAAATGAGTTAAGGGATATAAAGCTCTTAGCACAGCATCTAGCTCATACTAAGCACTCAATAAATAAAACTCTTAGTATTAATCTAGCTAAACCTCACCACACACACACATATCACCAACAATAACCCTATGAGCAGAGCAACGTTTATATATTCTTTGTTTATAATCACTCCTTGAATGGATGATCTCATCCAGTTTTTGGCTCTGAATACTGTTTATTCATTGATGGCTTTCAACTATATATCTGTACTCTGCACCTCTTTCCTGAACTTGTATATTTAACTGTATATACCTGACATTTCCTCCTAGATGTCTAATGGCATCAAAAAAGTAATGTGCCACAAAATAAGCTCATCCAGCACCTTCTGCAACTTTCCCCACCCCATATAATGGCAACTCTGTTCTTCCAGTTGCTCAGGCCACAAAACTTGGTGTCCTTCTTGACTTCGTACATTCCTTCTCTCTTCAGCATTGGATCCAGAAGTAAATTCCTTTGCTTCTATGTTCAAAATACATTCAGAATGTTATCACTTTCCTCTATGCCCTACTTATTACTGTATAGCATACTACTGTTTTATCTTGTTTATTGTCTGCCTCCCTGTTAGAAGGAAAGCCTCATAAGGGTAAAGAAAATGCAGACAAATTGATAGTGACAGAAAGCACGTCAGTGGTTGTTTGTCTGGCATCCAGGACTGCAAAAGGGCACGAGAAAACCCTGGAGGTGAAAGAAATGTTCCGTATCTTGACTGTGTCAATGGTTTCCCAGGTGTATACATATGTCAAAATACATCACATTGTATCTTTTGAAGGAATGCAGTTTACTTTTCACAAAATATACTTCAATAAAGTTCATGAACAATAATATATATCAAATTATGAATACTCTGTCTGAGCTTGACCAAAAAGGTCTACAGGTCCCTAGTTAAATAAACTTGTTTCCTTCCTAGGATCCCAGGTCCCAAATACAACTAAAGTTAACCTAATCAGGATGTGTGTAAGGGGGAGTGACAGTCCCACTCATTTCACCTATGGAGGCAAATGGAGGACATGAGTGGGGAGTGGAGAGCAAAAATGGATGGTAGAAGACAGACATCACACCAGTTATGTGAACTGAGGGAATTTAATTTAAAGAATTGTTAATTACATAATTGAAAAAATAAAAAGAGAACACTGAGGTATCAGGGAAGTAGCAATTGCAGAATGTAACCACAAACCATAGATTTGGGGGAAACAGATGGAAGAGATTAGAATTATTAAAATTTGGAAATTCAGAAGATGGTCCTGGGGCCCGGGACCCAGACTTCTGTGGAGGCACAGTCTGGCTTGTACAGGTATCACTGAGGCTAGTTTTACAAGTGTCAGAGAAACTACAAATTGGATCAGCCTATAAGAAGAACCTGCTAATATTGGGGTAAAGAGGCATTTCTGGGGTGATGTTTAGAGAGACAGGAAGCAAACAGGAAAAAGCACATTCTTTCTCCCTCTGTCAGCATCCCCAGTTGGCATTGCCTAACAGTGAGCAGCTGGACAACCCAAAATGTGGTTTGCAGAGTCCAAGCTCTAGCACCATAAGAAGCTGGTGGGGTGGGGATAGTTTGACATTGATTAGGCTTCAAACTATCTTGTGTTTAAATCTTGGCTTCTACGCTTACTTGTTTTGTGACCTTGGGCAAGTTACTTAACCTCTCTGAGCCTCAATTCCACATCAGTAAAATAAAGGTACTATTCCCTTATAAGCTTATGGTAGTAAGCCTTCAATAAATAGACTCTAATATTTATTTGTTTATGTCGTACTAGTTTCCCTCGTAGTCTTCTAAATTACTCCCGGCATCTTGGTTTTGAAATTTAGCCATATTGTTGTGGATATAAGTAGTATGTTCTTTAATTTTTTTTTTATTTTTTATTTTTTGGTATAGGATTCCATTGCATGAATATACCAGAATTTACTTATCCATACTCCTGCTGATGACTATTTGGATTGTTTCTGTTTTTTTGCTGTTAAGAATTAGGGTAAGGATAGCATTGTACAAGACTTTGTATGGGCACATGTTTTAAATTCTTTTGGGTAAATGCCCAGGAATGGATTTGCCCAGGAGTGGGTTACAGTGCAGATATATGTTTAACTTTTTAAGAAATTGTGAGTTTCTCCAAGTGGATGAGAATTCCAGTTTTTCCACATCCTAGTCAACATTTGGTGTTGTCAGACTTACTTTTTTCATTATGGTCATGGTGTGTCATATCTCTGGTTCCTTTTTCAAGTTTTTGTGGATTCTTAACTGACATCTATGGAACCTCTTCGGGGTATGTTCATGAAGTTATATGCAAAAATGTACGCTTAATTTTCATAAACATAGAGGCTGTATAAATTCCAGCTTCTTTAAGCAGTCCCTTGTTCCTCCAAATGTTAACAATTATACAAAGAGCAGTCTCTAGAGATATGATTTTTGTTCAATCTGATGGGCTAGGCTATAATTAACTAGTAGCAATCAACTATTTATGTTCTCACATCTTAAAGATTTGGTTTTTCTGTAACGTGCAGTTAAACATAACACAAATTCTTACTAGCTCTTAATGTCTTAAAATCTCATTTGGCCCAGATTTTAAAATGCCCTCATATATCCACAGTCCTTTCTATAATGAAATCATGGCCTGTGGCCCTGGGATATTAGGAAAGGAAATTTACATTCCTGATTTGATTAAGAAAAAATTAGTCATGGAGACTTTCACAATGAATGTCTTTTGGTCCACCTGAAGCCTGAGCAAATAAAACAGGTAGGGGAAATTTTCACAGACACTCAGCATGTTCTGTAAGGCCCAGTTTATGATTGCAATTAGCTTCACCATTGTAGTCTTTTAGGAATTTGCCTCCTAAATTATTTATTTTCAAGTGCATAATTTTGCAAAGGTTTTCAAAGCACCGTGTGTGTGTGTGTGTATGTGTGTATGTGTAAAATTTTTAAAGTCGGCGAGCTTCAGTAGAGATAAAGTTTCCTTTTTGCAAACCTCTCATGTTCACTTTTAGAAGTCACACTGAATGAATCCAAGGATTAAAGAAAGAAATGAAAAATGTTTGCTCATTCTGTAGATGTCTTGTTTATGCCCAATTCAAAGCATTCCATTAATTTGTAACGGTCATTTCTGGTGTAATAAAAAAAGAGCCAGCTTCTAGCATTTATCTTTATAAGTGCCTTTTGTTAGGAGTCTGGGTTTGAATAAAAGTAAAATAGAATTATGCGTTGGCCGATCTACACTACATCCAATACATTGCTTGAGTATTAAAATAATGAAAGAGATACAGTAGGATGGCATTTCTTTCCAGACTATCATAGTCATAGAGGCATTAGTATAGTATTTCACTGATGGCCATTTGATATGACTAGGGGAGAAATGGAGCAGGGGAGAAAGTTCTGATATGCTTTATTATTTTTTTGGTAATGGATTTATTGAGATATCATTCACATACCATACAGCTCACCCATTTAAAGGTGTACAATTCAGTGATTTTCAGTATACTCATGGAGCCCTGCAACCATCACCACAATCAATTTCAGAACATTTTCAACATCCCAAAAGAAATGCTTTACTCTTTAACAGTCACCCCCTACCTCCATTTTCCCTCAGCTTTTCCAGCCCAAATAACCATGGATTTTTATAGATCTGCTTATTCAGGACATTTCACATTAATTAAATCATACAATAGGTAGTCTTTTATGACTATCTCCTTTCAATTAGTATAATATTTTTTAGGTTCATCTATATTGTAACATGTATTCTTACTTCATTCCTTTTTGTTGTTAGAGAATATTTTATTGTATGGATATACCACATTTTATTTATCTAGTTATTATTGATGGATATTTGGATCGTTTTTACTTTTTGACTATTGGGAATAAGCCTGCTGTAAACATTTGTATGCAACTTTTTGCATAGACATATGTTTTAAAGTCTCTTGGTATATACCTAGGAATAGAATTACTGGGTCATATTGGAGGTCTGTATTCAACCTTTAGAGGAGCTGCTAAACTATTTTCCAAAACAGCTGCATCATTTTACAGTCCCTCCAGCAATGTATTAGGGTTCCAATTTCTCTACATCCTGGCCAGCACTTGCTATTGTCAGTCATTTTTATTACAGCCATTCTAATGTGTATATCAAGTGGAATCTCATTGTGGTTTTGAGTTGCATTTCCTTGATGACTAATATCAAATATCTTATTAGCCATTTGTATATTTTCATTGGAGAAATGTCTATTCAGATTTTTTGCTCGCTTTTTACTTGGGTTGTATTCTTATTATTGTAAAAGTTTTGATATGCTTTTGAGTTAACAGCATAAAACGGGAAAAAATGATAATATGGGAATCTCCAAAATGATAATAACATACGTATTGATTGAGATGCTTAGAATCACATAACTTACGAGATGGAAGACACCATAAAGATGCCCAAGGCAAAACTCTCCTTTTGTAGATGAGGAAACAAATTATTGTAAAACTTAAATGATTTCCTAAGAAGCAACATTCAGGAGGTTAAAGAACAGGGACTCAAACCCAAGTGTTTTCATGCAGAATTTGCTACTGTAGCTGATGCACTTCATTGTTTGGAAATGCAAAAAAGATGCTTTGTACTACCAAGAATTCTTAGATCTTTGTTTGCCTCTTGTTCTTTAAAGATGAGTATAACATTGATATTTATTGCTGCGGATCATACCAGGTTTCTGTTTAGAGAAGAAAGAATGAATAATGAGTTAGAATGATGCCTCTCAGACTTGAGTGTGCATTAGAATTGCCCGGAGAGCTTGTGAAAACACAATTGTGTCTAACATGCATAATACATAATATTATGTAAATATATATTTTAAATCATGATACATGATGCACAAGTGCCATTGACAAAGATTAAATAATATATAGCTTTTATTATATGGCCCCAAATAAACATTTATTGGATGGAAATTGAAAAACATAGTTCAATATGTAATCTTACAACCACGGGCCCCACCCCCAGAGTTTCTGATTTAGTAGATCTGAGGAGGGACCCAATAATTTGCATTTTAAACAAGTTCCCAAGTGATGTTGATGCCTGCTGGTCCTGGGACCACACTAAGAGGACCACTGCCCTAGAGAAAAGAAAACATTGCAGTGCCTGGAGCAGGCCTAAATTATGATATAATGCTATATACAAGTGAAAAAAATCTTTCCACATGTCCTTATTTTTAGTCTTTTTCATTGTATACTTTGGAATACATGACTCACTTTTTCTCATGCTGGCTTGAAAGGGAGATAGTAACAAAAATGCCAGTTTTTTTGGTTTTCCTGAATGCAAATTATAGAATTTTATACCATGCAAACATTAGATATAAATACATGCATACATACAGACAGATAGAAAAACATAAATTTATATTTATATATGAAAACATTTGACAAGGATATTTGGCTTTACTTTTTACATAGAATGGTTGCTTGTTATATTAATTTATACTTCTTTAGCCCTTCACCCCTTTCTCCCCGCTTCCTTATGGTCATCAGCTTGTCCTCTGTATTTGTGAGTCTATTTTTGATTAGCTTGTTCTTTTTGTTCCTTAGATCCTTAGATATAAGTGAAATCCTATGATATTTGTCTTTCTCTGTCTGACTTAGTGTGCTCAGCATAATAACCTTTAGGTCCATCCATGTTGTTGCAAATGCTAGGATTTCTTTTTTATGGTTGAGTAATATTCCATCGTATATATGAACCATAACTTCTTTATCCAGTCATCTGTTGATAGGCATTTAGGTTGCTTCCATATCTTGGCTATTGTGAACAGCGCAGCCACAAACATAAGGTTGTATTGATCTTTACAAATTAGTGTTTTGATTTTGATTGATTGATTGTTTTAAAACACAGCAGCAAGAAGATATCATTATGATGCAGCCGGAAAGCCGATCAAATTTCTCTGTAACAGCTAAGTCATGGCCAGGGCACTTAAGAGTACTTACCACTGATCCTTGCATTGGTGCTCTTTGGCTTAGTTATGAAACTTTCAAGTTGAAGAACATGGATGATAAGTTTTAGCTGTATTTTTCAGACTTCCATGTTAAGGTGAGAGGCATATCCATTTCATTAAGTCTTTCTGAATCCCTGTACATCTTTTCTTTTCCTGGAACTTCTGAACTAATATCTGTACTTAACCATTAGGCCTTAGGTGATCAAATGTATTTAAAATTGAATACCACACACCTGACACAAATGATGCTACTCAATTATTCCTGAATTCTCAGAGAATTCTAAAATGAAGCATTTGGAATTATCCAGTAAATAGAATATGTTTTAAGTCTTTAGCATACTAATCGTTTTGGTTGAATCTAGTTTAAGAAGTAAGGAAATTTTTATAGATAACCTTAGAATATGTGTCAGTCATTTAAAAAAATAGATCTAAGTTTGAATTATCTATATAAAACTTGGAAGATTTTCATGATCTAAGATATTAAGGCCCTATTTCTAGAACCAACTTGCAACTTATTTTCCTTTTTACCATTTTCTAAAATAGGTAGCCAACAGGCTAATTGCCTTTTGAGGCAAGCACAGTGGAAAGTGCATGGCCCTTGATGTCAGAGTTGTGTTCATATTCTGGCTTTGTTACTTTCAGGCTATTTGAATATAGCAGATGCTGTGTTGTGTTGCTCAGATCCCTATTCAGAACTGAATAACTTAGTTCCTTCAGCTACTGCAAGCGCTGTAGATGGCATCTGGTTGGTTGTTGTGGAAGTAAAATATCCTGGCTCCCTCATCCCAACTCGGAACAATTCTTAAGGGTTGTCACAGCTCTAGAGCTTCCCCATGGGACCAACCTAGGCCTCAGTGAGACTGCGTAGAAGCCTGACTCTTCCCTTGGCCTAATCCTGCTTTCTTCCCTTCCCCTCCCTGTAATGATCCTGAGAATACTCTCTACAACTTTTCTGAACACAAATCTCTATCTCAGCCTCTGCTTCCTAGGAACCCGATATGTAATGTCAGTGATCTTTTATGTTGTTTAACTTCTTTGACCCTAAAAGATGTTTCCTATAACAATGCCTATCTCATTTCAGGTTTTTATCATAACTAAATTAGATAATGTGTTTGAATGGCCCTGGCACAATGTCACACACAGGGTAGATGCCCAATAATATTAAATTCCTTTCTGTTCTCCAGCTATATTTCCTTCCTGTTTGTAGTTAAGTCAGTTTTTTTCCCCCAGACTACTTATCTTGTGCAACCACAGATAATAGGCAGAATCTGAGATCTGAGATTCTGTGAAAACTTTCAGTTGGTTTGCCAAACCTCAGGCAGTATTATTCTAGGACTCATTATGAAGAAAGAGAGTTTACAAAATATTACCACAGAGCTAAGTAGGCCAGGCTATGATTCCTAATGACTGCTTCTGAACTAGGTTTCCTCTGACTGCCGAGACTATGGATGATAAACATTTTTTTTTAAGTTAATAGTCTCATGTTTGATTTAAATAGTCAACTTGAGAGAACATGATGCCACTTTGAGAGCCAAGTTTTTTTTTTTTAAGGTTTTGCTTTTTTCTCCTCAAAAATATCATATAGCAAGAACATACTAAAGCACTTCACTGCAACCTATTGGATCATATCGTAGGTAAAGCCAACTGTGTCATGCAAATGGTATAGTACTGCTCATGAAAACTGGAACGTCTACAATCCACATGTTAGTAAAACGGGTTAACCCAGACAAGGACTCTCAGAGTGATGATGATCACTTTGATAAACATTTATTAAGAATAATTCTGTGTTATGTTCTGAAGTTGTAGAGATGAATAAGACGTGGTCCTCTTCTTTCAAAAAACTCATCTTCTAGTCCTTGAGGTTGCTGGCCTTGTGGGATTCTTTGTTGGTAAAAAAAGGGGGATCAGAAATAAAATGTCAAGTGTTGTTTTTAACCATAATAGGATCTGTGTAATAGTGAAAGAGTAGCTAACATAGATTGCTCATTATCCGCCAATATCTATTCTATTCTTCTTCCTTTTAATAATACACCACTTCCCCTACAATTTTAACTGGGCATATGTTTATCTAGATAGAGACTACATTTCCCAGCCTTCGTTGCTATTAGATGTGGCCATGTAACTGACTGTGTTTTGGCCAGTGGGTTCTAAACAACAGTGATGTCTGTGGTTTCTGAATCACACCTTAAAAAAAGAAGCTCTTTGCCACCACTCTTTCCTCCACTGTCAGCTGGGAAATGACTCATCCACAAATGAAAGCTATATATTGAAAACATAGAGACACCTATGGGTCACTTTAGAATACCACATAAGAAATAGATTTCTGTCCTACTTAAGCCCCTATATTTTAGGTTCTCTTTGTCATAAAAACTTAGTCTATACCCTGACTAATTAATACATGTATTATCTTATTTAATCCTTATAATTATGTGAGGTATTTAATGGTATCCCCATTTATAGATGAAGAAACTGAATCAGAGATTTTTTGCCCAACCAAGTGGGGAAACTGGAATTGAAGTCCAAATAATCTATATTCAAGTCTAATTGTTTTCAGGAGAAACTGAAACATTTTCTAGTCTAAAAAGTAAAAGATCATAGAGACATGACCCAAAGTTCAGAAAATGAAGTAAAGATAGTTTAAACCAGTCTGGTTCATCAAATCTTGTCTTTTAGAACTTGGGGGCTTCTTTAAAGATTGAAACTAGAAGAATTAAAGTTAATAAAAAGGGGAATTGTTCTATTTTTACATAGAAAGTTAACTAAGAGAAATCACTACCCCAAGAAGTAAAGACTAATAGTATAAATTGGTTGACATTTATTTAGGTCATCCATTCACAACAGACTCAGATTAGGGATGTTTTGTGGGTGTACGAGTATATTCTTAACTTGTAACTTTAAGTTTTAAAGAAGAATTCTGCCTTCCCCACAAAGTTCTCTTTGGGGCCTCTCTCTGCCAGAAATCTCAGATGGACTGGCTGGCACAGCATGACATTCCTTAAATTCTCATGCTAGCACAGCACACAAAGCTGTGAGCAGCTATGCTGCCAACAACTTCAACGAGAAAGAAGTAGACCATATGCTAAGATGTAACCTCTGTAAATGTCCTTAAATTCACAATGATGAACAAACAAGTGTTTAATAACCATATTTTAAAATTACATCACAGTCTGGGTTTCAGAAGATCATCAATTCATCCTGTATCCACAACCAGATGACTGCAGATTATCTTTGAATAGGTTGCTCCTGGCAGTTTTCTGATGCGAGGACCCTCAGGATGAAAGAATGACACAAGTTTGTTCTTGTCTTTGAGAGGAGCTATACTCCCCTTTGTGTGGTCTCAAGTTACCTGCCTTCTTTCCTTTTCTTCCAACAACTGTGTTTTGATACAAGTTACACCACTCTCTCCCCACTCCATCCACATCCTTCCTTCTCTTACCCTGTTTCTCTCCATTTATGCCAGAGGAAGGAATGTCCCTCCTTTCAAACATCAAAGCCTAGACCCCTTTGTTTCCATTTTTTGTTGTGATATTGCTTCATCAATGGTCCCTCTTAACTGACTCCTCAACCTTCCCATCTGGTGACCTCTGTCCCTTCTTAAAACACACACACACACACACACACACACACACATTGTGGTATTTTGTAATGTGTTAGTTTGGCTAGGCTGAAGTAGATTTCAAAGAATTCCCTTTCCTGTATATTTGTACTTATTTGGACCACAAAGGAGATTCTTGTGGGAGGTTTGGAGGGTGGAAGTGAAGGAGCAACCATCTTACAGATCACAAACATTGCTACTTATCTGCTGGCCCACCTGGTTGCTATGAGGCAGCACCTCTGTCTGCAACTGCTCTACCTTCCACTGGACCCTCATTCTCTGCTCCCATTCCTAGGCCAGGTATATGTATTCAGCTCTGTGAGGAATGCTCTAGCTTCTGCAGGGCACTAACAAGGCTGTGGTCAGAGATAGCAAGAACTGACACAGGCTTCAATCCACCCTTCTGGAGCTCCAGCTTATGTTTGTGGATTCCAGACTGATCTTGATCTCCTCCACTTTATATCCACCTTCCCTTCTAATTACCCTGTGGAGTTCATTCACTAGCTTCAGACACAAAGACAGCCTCACAGAGACTTCTCGACTAGCTACCATAATTCCATAAGCTCAAGCCCCATAACAAATCTCTGTGTGTGTGTGTGTGTGTGTGTGTGCATGTGCACTCCTAGTTGTTGACTGTTACTGATACACACCTTTCGACATTTTTACTTGACACCCTTAAATTGTATACTGCCCACATTCTTCCTTTATTTCGTCTCAACGTTCTCTAGAACATAGTTTATATTCAGTACCTTGATACAACATATTTATTTAAGTGTTTGTCAAAAGGACCAGCTGCATCAGAATGCTTGTTAAAAACACAGATTACTAGTCCCCTACCTCCAGACTGATTGAATCAGAATCTCTAGGAGTGAGCCTTGGCATTTGCATTTAAACAAGCTCTCCCCAGATAGTGATGCACAGCAAAATTCAAGAAACAGCGCTGTTTCAAGTGGAGTCTAGAAAGTAAAGAAGACCGAAGAAGGTGAGAGAAGAAGGCCCAGCTTACAGGGGGTTAAGCGCTAGAGATATCTAGTAGATAGATGAAGATAAGATTAGCAGTCCTGCTCAGAGGACCTGGGCCTTGCTGACCTCACTGATACTGCTCTTTTTTTGGGCACCACAAGTAGATTTCTTGTAGTACCTGAGAATTTGCATTTCTAACAAGTTCCCAGCTGATGCTTTTGCCTGGGGACCACAACTTTGAGAAATACACACACACGCACACTCATACACACACACACACACACACACACACACACACACACACACACACACACACAGTAACCTCTTTTTGCTTACTGTAAAGGATGCTGTATAGTCTTCTCTCCCTTCTTTATTAGACTGTCAATTCTTTTAGGTCTTATTCTTCTTTATATCCTCAGAGTTTAGCAATGTGCCTGACCAAACAGACATTTCATGAATGTCTGTTGATTCCGTGTACAGTTCTGCCTCTCTTCTATTCCCTAAAAGTTAAGGACCCATTTCTTTTCATCAAAACATTCTATTGCACAAAGCATTCTTTAAGATGTGGAATTATTTACACCCCCTGCAAAGTTCAGAGATATGAGCAGTTGGACACTATTTCCAGTGAATTGCGCATAGTCCACTCTCTGTTTTTTGTTTTGTTTTTTGTTTTTTGCGTGGAAAACTAAGCTAATTATCTTTTGGTTGTTGGCAACTTCTTAATAAGAGATCTGTCAAATGTAATACTATCACAAGGCATTTGGCTACATAAAGAAGAGAGAAATTATACAAGAAGAATAAACATTTTTCCCCCACTGAGGACAAGAAAGGGGTGAGGAGAAGAAAGCTACATTAGTAGTTTAAATGCTCTTTTCTCATGAGAGCATTCAGGAACAACGACGTTGGTTTATACCAGTTAACACTGGGTTCCCAGAGATGATGCCATTCCGTTTCAATGCCGCCTTTCCCTGACAGCTCAAAGCTTGGCTTCATCCCAGAACCATTTTCTAGCCTGATGTAACGCCCCAGTTGAGCTCTAAAGAGAAGAGGCTCTCAAAGTAGGTTTTTAATCTTTCATAGTGTTTTCAGAATTCTTGTGTTAAGGTGTCTAGAGGCCCTCACGTACCAGATTCTTCAAATAATATGCTTTCTAGTAAGTTGATCTAAAAAATATAACTGGGCATTAGAATATGAATATGATAGCCTATGAAATTATAAAGTACGATTACATTTTTCTTTTATTATTCTAAGTTAGATGCAATCCATAGTGATTTATCTTTTAGAATAAGGCAGCATGGTTATAAGGTACTCACTTTACAGTGAGACAGCTAGGGGAGAGAGATTTAATCCTAGCCTCTACTTTTATTTAAATAGAATCTATATATTTTGGAGGCATTCAGAGTTGGTACAGAGGTGGCAAATACATGTCTGACCACTGCCTTTGCTCCACTGAGCCCAAATACATCCTCAGAATCCTCCTCAACACATTAAGTTATATGGGTAGAAACCTGGAATCAGGAGTCAGGACAGAGCTAGGTTTGAATATACATTACTGTACTTACTAGAACATGGCCTTGGACAAGGTACTAATCTGTAAGCCTTAGTAAAAAAGAGTAATACAGAAGGTCCTCACTTAATGTAATTGATAGGTTCTGCTACTTTAAGTGAAATGATGTGTGATGAAACCAATTACCATAGGCTAATTAATGTAAATAAGAGTTATATACAAAGGCATCTCGTCAATGTTATAACCAATCCCATCTATTTCCATATACATGCTGCCACTCTAATTCAATATACCATCATCTCCTGCCTAGATTTCTGAAATAGCCTCCTACATGGGCTCTCTCCTTCCACTTGTGCCTCACTTCCAATCAGTCTCCATCTTGGCCAGTTTGATATTTTAAAAATACAACCCTGGCCCTGATCTCTACTTAAAATTCTTCCTAGGCTCTTGTAATAAAATGCGAAATCAAGAACTGGGCCTCTGTGGGATGATAGGAATTTGCCTCTGCCTCTTTCCGCATTCCCATCTTATATCCTCCTCCTCTTCTCTCAGCATCATAGCTATATCGGCATCTTACAGATCCTCAAATGAGCCAGCCTCTTTCCTTTCTCAGGGCCTTTGCGCATTCTGTTCTTTTTGCCTGGAATGCTATTTCCCCACTCTTAATCTGCTGGACTCTGATTCCCTCTTTAGGTTTCAGTTCAACTGTTCCTTCCTCAGAGAAGTCTTCACTTATTCCAACTCCCTAAGTTATAGCCCCACTTATTATTTTCTGTACACTGTTTCTGTTTTTCCTCCAAAGAGCTTACCACAATTTGTAATTCTACACATAACTCTGCTTGTTCCATATTTCTCTCCCTTCTGAACCGTGTGATTTTTATGTGTTTGATCACTCTCTTAGCTTAGGAAAAGTCTTAAGCAGGTTCTGTTTAGCTTCCTTACTGTCACACAACAATGGTACATTGCGAGGGCCCCACCTTCCTTCATGAGGGTGCTTACTGTATCCTGGTATTTTATGATGAGGTACCTGTCTTTATAGGGTACGTTAGATAAGGAGTGAACTAAGTCCAGGGACAGAAAAATGTTACTTCAGCTGAGAAGTTGCTCAGAATACTTTTCAGAATAGGTTAAAAATTTTTCTGTAACAAATTACAACATTTTAGTGGCTTATCACAATAAAAAATAACTTCTGTTTATACAATTCAAATGTTTCTGGTCAGAGTGGGACCAGAAACCCAGTGGTTCTTCCAAGCAGGGACTCAAGAATTGGACTCTTTCTATCTTTTGGTCCTGCCATCTCCTAGGTCCTCAGAGCCCTTCATCTAATTCTGGAAGGACAGGAAAGTCGGAGCATGGAGGACTGCTTTGGAAGTATTTATGGACAAAATAGAAAGTGACGGGTGTCACTTCCACATTCCATTGGTCAGAATTCACCGGTTCATAGTACAGTTTCATTTCTAACTGTAAGGGAGGCTGGGAAAGAGTCTAACTGTGTGCTCAGGAAGAAGAGGCAAGCATGGAGTTTGGAGCCTGGGGAAAGGATGGTTGGTATAGGACCAGGTGTGGGTGATGGGTTGTGTTGGCTGATGCACCCTTTGCTACCATCTGGTCCTGGTGCACACAAATTTTCCTCACTAGAGTCCTTGGCAGAGATACAGCTTGTACTCATTCATGGTCCCTTCAGGTCTGGATTGTCCCCTCCTCTCCCCACTCACTTGTATTCGAGTTCTCTTGCCCTCTGTCTCTCTTCCCCCTTTCAGCCCAGAGGAATCTTTTTTGGCCTAGTGGAATATCTGTGGGGGATGAAGCCTTGTTCATGCTGGCATTTTGCCTGTTTCTAATGTCACTTCTAACCCTCTAAAATATAGGTCTGCTTTTTTTCCTCTGCTTTCTGCTTGTTACTTCTTTCCCCTGAGACAATGAACACAGCCTAGCTACTTGAGTGGAAACAGGGAAAGAAAAAAAAAGTGAACTATTGGGAGAAATAACATTACTTAATATTTCAAAAACATTGTCTCACAAAAAAATATAAGCTCAGTGAGGGTAGAGACCATGTCTATACGTTCACCACAATATCTCCAGAATCTAGCAAATGGACTCAGTAAATATTTATTGAATAAATAAATGCATGAATAAGCACATGAATGTTGTAAGAAGCAGCATTTCTCACGATAACCTCTTGTATCCTGATTTTTTACATCTTCTTAGGCTCTCCTTCGGAAGGGGATGTGAGCAGTTCTCTTCAGGCAGGGAGACCAGAGAGAGCTGTAGTTATGGTGCCTTGGGCTTTGCAGGTTTGACATATTGTCAATATACTTTTATGTGCACACACATACACATGGAGAGAAAAAGTAATCAAAGAAAACAGAACAGGGAACAATAATAAAAGGATGAAGAATAAAAACACCCAGTGCCTGGCACATAGGAGCCCTATAAATGTTTATTGAATGAGGGAAAAGAAGAGGTACCCAGTTTGCCCCATGCAGGGTCTGAAATGGGTAATTCATAAACATGCACTGAATTCCAGCATCCTTTTTTTGAAAGTTTATTAAAGAGATCTATGTTGTAGCCTCATCATAATGTCACTGTTGTCCTTAAGGGATAGACTAGGTTTGTTTTTCTAGTTGGTCTTTCTGACTCTCAAGGAAAGTGTGAGTTCTGTAGAGCGCTGGGGAGAAATAACTCACGACAGGGATAGGCAGAATCGGGGGGCACTGAGATGGTTCCCACCCAACACTGAGAAGGAAAGTGATGTGGCTTAAGATGGGTTCTTTATCACTGGTTTGTCTGCTGATTTTTTTTTTTTTTTTGTGGGGGGTGGGGGATAGTAGGGGAGGGAGGAGGCAGAATTTAATGACAAGCTTGCTTTTTGTTTGTTTTTGTCTTTGAAATCTTTCCTCAACTTTTGTGGCAGACACCAAAGCTTGGCACTCCTAACTCTCACATCAAACCTCCTTCTTCCTGGCCTCTGTCTATTATACGGGCTGAAAAACAAAAATCCACCATTTACTGACCTCTCTTGCCACCAGAGGAGGCCATTTGACACATTTATGGACAAGGGACATGTTAACCCTCCCCCATTACCCCCTTTTCTTATTTGAATGTAGCTGCCGTTTTGTGACCATGAGGGAGAGGTAAGAGACCCACAGAGATGTTGGCCCTGACATTGTTGAACCACTGAATCGATGCTAGCAGACTTTCTCTTATGTTGGGGAAAATAAACCCCTCTTTGTTTAGGGTACTGCAATGAAGGATTCTGTCACTAACAGCCCAAAGTATTCTTTGCTGGTACTATTCTTTCTTTTCTTTTTTCCAGATAAAAATAAATGAGCCAGCTATATTTAATAAATATGACGAAATTTCCACATAATATTAAAACAAGATTTTAAAATATAGAGTTGCAGAATAGGCCAAATAAGTTTGAAAAAGAATAAAGTTGGAGGATTCACACTGCCTAATTTTAAGATTTATTCTAAAACTAAGTGTTTATAAAGTCTTTATAAATCAAGACAGTGTGTTATCGGCAAAAAGATAGACACACTGATCAATAGAACACAATACAGAGTTCAGAAAAGATGGAATTGCAAAATATTAATCACTGCAGAGTATTTCCACACAGAGGAAATATCCAATAACCCAAATTACCTCTTCTACTTAGAGATTCAAGTCAGCTCAATCCCAGTGACTTAAGCCTGAGATAAATTGTAATTATAATGAATATGTTTAAGAGTAACTACTACATTAGTCTTTTCATTGACTAGCCTGTACTTTTCCAATTTCTAGTCTTATTGCTATCTCTCTTATCTTTCTGGAGTTTTAGGAATACTCCTTTGCCAGTCCTGGCAGTGTCAGTTCTCAGCACCACCTATACCACCTCCAGTCTGGAGCAGGTACAAGGATTGTTCTTTCCAGGGCTTCCACTTATCTTTTCCTGCCCTTAATGATTTTTTTTCTCCCAGACACATCATCCAGCCTCCTCCCTCAGTTATCTATGGCTCCACAGTTTCCTTCTTTCTCATTCCTTCCAGTAAGCTCTGAATCAGATTGTTTCACCCCCTTACTTAAAACCTTCAGTGGACTTCCCTTTTCATCGGCTCTGTTCCTTTAACACAATGGAGGCCTTGGGCCCTTTGTTCTTATTGGTCACCTGTCAGGAGCATTCTGTCCCCACATCTTGGCTAGACATGATATTCTCCAGCCAAATGTGCCTAACCTTGTCTAAACATGATGGTCTCCAGCCAAATGTCTTCTCTTCAAACAGGCTTTCCTGTCCATTCTGTCTCTCCACCCTGCATCATTTCACCTAGTTTTTACATTTTCTTCAAAGCTTTATGAGTCTCCAATTATATTGTTAATTATTTTGTATACTTTGTGTAAACTCCATGAGAGCAAGGACCTTATCTGCTAAAAGATGACATTTGCCTTTGGTTTACAAGAAAATGAGTTAACCTGAAGGCAAAAGTCCACAAGTAGGGTGGCCCTGTTTCTCCAGAAGAGTCCAAATTATTTCCGTGTCATTATTAACAGCATTCCTTTCATTCTCAAAAGTGTGCCCTTTGAAGTGTTGATACCTTACTATGAGTCCTTGTCTTGGGTCCTTAATGCTAAGAATTATGTTTTTGTGATCCATGCTCTTTGTAACCATGCCTTCCTTACATAATGATGGCCTCAACCTCAATGTGGATGTTATGTAAAGGAGGGAATGGGTGTGGGGTAAATGAGCAAACAATCTATGAATGACAGCTACATCAGTTAATATTAAATTATTTCTCTGTTATAAAGGTATGTTTGATGACTTTTAGTAATTGTAGAGTATTCCAGCATATGGATGACTGATGATTTATTTAACTAATTTCTCATTAGTGAGCATTTCAGTTCTTTCCAATTTTTTCCCTGCTATCTATGTTGTGAAAATGCACATTCTTGTATTTTTATTTTTGTATACATGTGCGAAATTTCATCAGGATAAATTTCTACAAGTAAAATTGCTGTGTTGAACTGTATGTACATTTACAATGCTGATGATTATTGTGTAAGGCGATTTTAAGTAGGAAATTAATATAACAATTTTCTTCCCCTGAAGCAAGCACATGTTTCAGTTCCAATATCGGGCTAACACACTTTTATTTCACACATACATACAAATCTACCCTCTGTAAAGAAGAAGGTTTGGATATTCTAACTATATAATTATCTTTTGCATTCCCAGCTTTCATTTAGCAATCTCTAATGAATGCATATGGAGTGAATTCATAGATCGTTAGCAGTAATATACCTTCTATGTTAATTTTAGGCTATTTAATAGTCACAGATGGGTGGATCACTAGTTTATGCATGTTTTTTTAAGCCAAGAGTACCACTGTCCACAAACTTAATGGTATAGTTATATGCTAAAATCTGAATTAAAGTCAGTCTTTGGGTTTCATTTCAAATTATATACTAAAATCATAATATATTAGAGCTGTAAGAGATCTTATAACTCTGTAACTGGAGTGCCTCAATTTATATTTTGGGATGTGAAAAAGGCACCACACTAATGGGGTCCCAAAGTTGAACATGTGAGACTTGACATGCCCAGCAAACAGGAAAACAGTGTCCTTACCTGGGTGTCCCTTCCCCTGAGGAGCCCAGAGCCATCCTGGTCACTTTCATTTCAGCTTCTGGAGTCCCAGCTCAGATGTGCTCCTTCAAGGCTAGAGGACTCTGCTACCCACAGAGACTGGTGGCTCCAGACAAAGCTTCTAGTGTAGACCTTTGTTTGGGCCACTGCTCTCCTTTAAGAGGCCAGAGAGGAGATCCCCAGCCCTCAGGGGTAAGTTCAGCTAAGGGCGGGCTCCCGGCAAGCCTTGCTCGGACTCCCATCGATATCGCTCCTCATAGTCATCCACACAGCCACTTCAACAGGACTCAGGCCTGCTCCCTGGTTCCTAGCTGGGTCCTATCGCAGTGTGCACTGACATGCAGCTCCCTTTTCAACTTCTAATCTGTGCTAAGGCCGAGCTGGTGGTCCAATCTTTTCTTCTTGGTGAGTTTATCTGAGGGATCTTTCCTGATTCCAAGCCCTCCCTGCTCAGGGAAAACCTCATCCACCCTGACTAGTTTTAATTTCTGAGACAAAGTGTGGGGGACTTGATTACTTCCTACCCTCAGCCCCTAGGTGTGTTTTGGGCTCCAAATGCAAATTTGGCTACTCCCTCCCAGCAATCTTTAGGCTCTACGTATCAATATTTTCTGTCTCCCTCACACACAGACATTAAATTTCATTTTACTCATTCATCCTACTGAAGATTATTTAAATCCAGTTCCCTCATTTTAGAAATGGGGAAACTGATGCTCAGAAAAGTTACTTACCCAGGGTCACACCACCTGGGCACGACAGACCAGAGATAAGAATTCTTGCCCTCTACATCATAATGCAGGGCTCTCTTATTTCCACTGAAATGTGTCCATTTTGTGAGTTTTCTCTGGTGAGTTTTGAAATCCTCAGTCACTTTCTCTTCAGCAATCTTGGCCACATTCCATGCTGAAATATGCTCAGACATGCTGGGTACCTTTTCTTTAGCTAATAGTGATTTCCAGAGTCAAAACCAAATCTCTCATTAAAATTAGCTGCTGTTTCAAAAAGTCCTCATTCTTATTCCCCTTTATTAGGAAGGAATAATCAAGAGGTAGCACTGAGTACATTCATTGCCTTAGAATGGCTGTTGTGGCCTCTCAGTGACCTCACGAATCTAGAAAGACGTGTGCTGCAGCCCAGCATTTGGTGCATGTCTCCCTTTCAGTCTCGGCTCTGGACTCCAATGGGTCAAACCTTTTTGAAGTGTTTCCAGTTCTATTTCATCCTAAACATTTGTCACTTGATGGACAGGTTAGGGAAGCACCTGGAAAGCAATTAGATTGGGAAGAAATCCATCTGAAAAGCAATCTCAGTCCACTGAGTCATGGTTTTTGAGCTCCAAGGCTGGAATTTTTACCCGTGGCCTGGAGTTCCGGGTAAGTACTCATTCTTTGGAAGAGCTTTGGGTGCAATTTGAGAGTGGACGTCAGTGTTGGGGGAAGGGAGAGTAGTAGGAGTGTTCATATTTAGAAGTCCTTCTTCTGAGGAATTCTATTCGAAAAGCCTAGAGTTTTTCTCCATGTTGTCAGAATTTGAGTAGTCGACCTGCCTAACATTGGGTCAGACTGCCAGCCGACACGTTGTCAGAATGCCATTCTACAAAGACAGCTTCCAGAATTTTCTGAAAAATACCTTTTAAAGAATCATATTTTCATCTTGATTATCTTTATTAGTGAACATGTGGTAAAGACTTAATTCTCTAGGTTGCATCCATACATTTTACTAAAATGTTGAAATCCCACTCTCTGTTATCCATGTTGGCTCATATCTCTCTCAGAAGTTCTCGGCCAAGGCAGTACATTGAAGCAGATGAGGAGCTTTTAGAAATTCACAGTGTGCTGGCCACCCCTCAGAGCAATTAAATCCGACCCACTGGTGGTGACATCTAGGCATCAGTACTTTTTAAAACTCTCAGATGATTCTGTTGTGCATTTTAGGTTTGAGAACCACTGCCAAGAAATTGCTACCTGCAGGCAACAATTTGTCTGAATGTTGAACTCTAAGCTTTGTGAGGAGAGAAACTGGTCTGTTGACTCTTGCTCATCCCTGACACCTATATAATACCTCCTGTCCCATGGTTAGTACTTAATATATATTTACTGATTGAGTAAATTCATGCTTATTTTGAAGTCCATAAGGATGTAGATAAAGAAATGCTCTCCCTTTTGCCTAGGGATAATGTTGCACATCTACAGATATGGTGCTGGATCAGTGTTAGAGGGTTTTATGCATCCTAAAATCATGGAAGGTTTATGGTCCTTGGAAAGAGACTTGGCTGGCCATGGCTATGGGGATGCGCTTGGGGGCGGAGGGCGGGGGACGATAAACACAGTGGCTGTTTACCAACTGGAATGAAAGCATTTTAATATTTTAACAATATGTCCTCCTGTACTTGTGTATAAATGGGCCACAGTGGTTTAAGGTTTTGGTCCTTCTACAGTTGCCAGGGATTTCCTACTCTGACAGTCTCTATGTGATCTGGTGCTGTCCGTTCTCTGACTTCATCTTCTATTGCTCCCCAGTTCCTTCGCCCTGCCCTCCAGCCACACTGGCCTTCTCTGTGTTTCCTGAATACTGTCAAGCTCTTTCTTGCCTTAGGGTCTTTGCACTTGCTGTTTAGTCTACTGAAACATTTCCCTGATGGAAAGGGCTGCAGAAGTGGATACAAAGAGGATAATGACAGCAGCCAGTTTGGCAAAAATCTGCCTTGTGGCACCTTTAGGTAAATTTTCAGTCTTTTAGATAAAATGTTCAACACCTCAAATTTCTTTTCATTTGTTCTCTCTCTCCTCAAAAATGTTCTATTTTGGCTGCCAGAATATGAATATTAATTATTTTTCTTTATGTTTCTGCAATAAATCTGCTAATTTTCTTCCCCTTTCTACTCCATACTCCCTGCCCACCCCCATCCCCAGATTAATGCTTTATTCTGGCTAAGGAAATGCTTCTTATTAAGAAAAAAAAGGAGAGAAATGCACATTTATATGGCTTAAGATATTATCCCAGTTACATTTATAATAGTTACTCACAATGGGTTCAAGCACTGGGCTGAGTACTTTCTACACATTGTCCCATTTAATCTTGTAAGAGCTCATCTTACAAATGAGAAAACTGAGACCTTCAGTGGTAGAAGAAACTGCTCGAGGAATTGTTTCTTGTTAAATGGCAGATCACGATTTGAAATCAGGGTTGCCTGACTCCATAGCCCATGCTCCTAACCCCTGCTCTCTCTGTAAGATCATCTCCTTTACAAAGCTCTAAAATTCCTTCATGCTGCTTATTTGTTTGAAGCTTGCTTGCTGCTCTAAGGAGTATACACTAACTGCAAACTGCAGGACTAAAACTTAAAAAAGAAGACAGCACAAAGAAGCATGACACAGTGATCATAATGGCAAACAAATAGCAGAAGAATAAGAGATAGTCTATACAAAAGGCTTTTTCTAATCTAGGAAGTGGCAGTGATATTTCATCATGAAGCTCAATCTAACAAGAATGGGCCACCAAGCTGAATTATATATGAATATCTTATCTTCATGTTGGGCATATAAGCAATGGTACATACTATATGCATGATTATTTTTCTTTGGGTTAAGGCATGTCACTGATGCAATAAATTTCTCTTAATGTATAATATCTCAGTTAGGCTTCTCAAAAAACTGTGGTTTCCTAGTCCTAAATTTAACATAGTTGAAAAAAATATTTCTTTACAGCTTCTATCATTTTTACTTAATCCTAAATTATTAATACTTTCAATTTATTCCTAAGAAGTTACTATTTTACTTTCTAATTATTCACGGGAAAGATTTGAGTGAAAACATTTTAGCTCTTGTATTTTTTTTCTTGCACCATGCTGTTAAAAAATAATGGCAAAGTGTGGTCCCTGGACTAGCAGCACGTACATCACCTGGGAAACTTGTTTGAAATGCAAATTCTTGGGCCCTACTCCAGATCATATGTGGTCTTCTAGAAGCTTTATAGTTTCAACTTTTGCATTTAAGTTTATAATTCATTTTTCCATATATTTATCCAGTTGAATCAGCACCATTTATTAAAAAGACTCTCCTTCCTCCAATTAAATTGCCTTAGCTCTTTTGTCCAGAATCAATTGACTATAAATGTATGGTCTATTTCTGGGCTCTCTAATCTGGTCTACTAATCTATTTGTCCTTCAGCAGTCCAACACTGTCTTGATTACTGTATCTTTATGGTAAATTGAAATGTAGGGTGAGTCTCCAACATTGTTTGTTTGTTTATTTATTTATTTAGGTGTTCTTTAATTTCTCTTGGCAATGTTTTTTTGGGGGGGTTTTGGTGTATAGGACTTGCATGTCTTTTGTTAAATTTTTCCTAAGTTTTATATATGTAATTTATAATTACATATATAATGGCATTTTTAATGCCATTATATATGTAATTATAAATTACATATATAAAACTCGTAATGGCATTTTTATGGCATTTTTAATTTTGTAAAACATACATAACAAAATTTTATCATTTAAACCATTTTTAAGTGTGCATTCGTATTAAGTACATTCTCACTGTTGTGCAACCATCACCACTGTCCATCTCCAGAACTCTTTTCATCTTCCCAAACTGAAACTCAGTACCCGTTAAGCAATAATTCCCCAATTCTTCCTTTCCCTTAGCTCCTGGCAACCACCATTCCACTTTCTGTCTCTATGAATTTGACTACCATAGGTACCTCATATAAGTGGAATCATACAGTATTTGTCCTTTTGGGACTGGCTTATTTCACTTCACATAATGTGTTCAAGTTTCATTCATGTTCTAACACATATCAGAATTTATTTCCTTTTAAAGGCTGAATCCACCATATTTTGTTTATCTATTCATTCATCAGTAAACACTTGTTTTCACTCTTTGTCTATTGTGAATAATACTATGAATATGGGTATACAAATATCTGAATGCTTGCTTTCAATGCTTTTGAGTATAGGCTTTAAATAGTATTTATAAGTCTCTGTTTTCCAAATATTTAATGCCAAAATATAGAAATATGACTGATCTTGATCTTGCATCCTGTAACTTTTGTAATTCACTTATTAGTTCTACTAGTTGTTTAGTACATTCTTGAAAATATTTTATACATATAGTCTCGTTAACTGTGAATAAACACAGTTTTCTTCCTTTTAAACTTTATTACTTTTACTCATTTTTCTTGCTTTAAAGCGCGACTAAGACATTAAGGACAATGTTTAGTATAAGTGGTGAGAGAAGACATTCTTGGCTTGCCCCCAGTCTTAGGGTGAACGTGTCTGATATTTCACCATTAGAGAAAACATTAGTTGTACATTCTTTGTTGATGCTTCTGCCAGATGGAGGAAACTCCTTTCTATTCCTACTTTTATGAGTTTTTTCAAAAGCTTTTTTCAAAAGCTTTACTGTGGTATGATATACAAAAAACTGCATCTGTTTCATGTGTACAATTTGATGAGTATGAACACATGTATACACCAGTGAAACCATAATCAAACTAATAAACATCTCCACAAGTTCCAAAAGTTATTATGTATCAAGCATGTACATTAAATTTTGTCAAATACCTTTTTACGCCTATTGAAAAATATAACTAGCAAAGGGCAATGAATTTTATGGGCTAATAATTATTCAACTTTTGAGATAAGGTGAAAGGCCTTGCTACCTGGAAAAAATTCAAATTTTTATAAACTAATAAAGAAGAGAAAATGGTTGTTGGAGTGGCAACCAACAATGGTGGTCATAATAAGCCCTCTCAACTCAGTTTTGGAATTTTGTGAAGCTTATGTTACAAGTAAATTAATAGAATAACTTGCTACATTTGATATCTTGTTTGACCTGCCCATCTTGCTCATGGCAGTCAAACTTGTCTTCTTAAAGCATAGGAATGACCATGCTACAACCTTGCTCATAAAATTTGCTGGCCACCTATCACTGCAAAACAAATTCCATAGCACAGTATCCAATGTCTTTCTAGATTTGACTGTATGTTGTCTTTTTAGTAGTATCTTCCATTGTACCTCTTTCGGCCTTTGTCACCCATTTACCCTTCCTCTGTCATGCTGTACATTCTGGTGTCTGTTATTGCTAATAATGCCTTCGCCCTCCTTATGTACTCCACAATCCCCTCATCTTTCATAATGCCATCCACAGTATTTCCTGTTGCAATTGATCTCTATTACCCCTGTGTTCCTATTGTGCCTATAATGCTTTCTTGTAGGATGTTTAGTGGCAAATGTGTTTGGATTATGTTTTCCTCAACTGTGTATCCCTACATTGTCTCACATAGGGATGGCAGATAGAGAACACAGAAGCCACAAGTCTCCATTCATGAGCCCATGGAAGATATTACTAATTAATTACAGCATGATTTTCCACTAAGCCTAAATGCATTTCAAGACACCTCAGGACATTGTTAATTTATTATCAATAACAGCTTCTGGCATTTATTATCCGTTGATTAAATGAAATCTGCATTTCATCTGTAGCTATATTTATGACCTCATTCATAACGAAAGTTTAACACTTTGGTTAGTTAAAAGTGAATTTCACTGCCTAGACTCCATGGGTGGTTTCTACCAGGAACTAGATTTGTTTGGGAGAGAGTAGAGAGGCTGGAAGATTACAGCAGATTGTAATACTAGAGCAGTATAGCACGTGGAGGAGCTGACTGCACAGGAGAAATCTATTAGTAAGAGTGACAAGCTCTTGCTAAAGGGAGGCCAAGCTGTCAGACCTATTTTATCTTCTCAAGAAACCCACCAGGAGACCTTGTTATTTTCATGGTATAGAATCCAAGAATTAGTTAAAGGTCTATATCAACTGTGTGTAAGGCCATGTCCTGGGAATCTCATGGGCCAACGGGAGGAGTGAGAGTGTTTCCACATGTCATAATCCGTTTCATTACTGCGGGGCAAACTTTTATTACAAGTGCTTCCCCCAGGAATACAGGTGTTTACAACAAATAGAACTCTTTAAACCATACAGATATGTCTGACTAACATTCAAAACTTAGTCTGGGAAATGACAGAGTCATTGAGAGTTTCTTTGAAGATAAAGTCAATTTTGATGTTTGTCTATTTCTAAGAAGTATACTGTCCTGTACAATGGCCATTAGTCATATTGGGTTATTGTTTACATTAATTTAATGTAAATAAAATGAAAACTTTAGTTCCTCATTCATACTAGCCACATTTTAAGTACTCAACTGGCCATATGTGAATAGCGGCTTCCACAGAGCAGATATATATATATAAAACATTTCCATCATTGCAGAAAGTGCTAGAGGACAGCACTGTCGTAAGACCTCCGGTAGAAGACTTGAACTTTTGCACTGTAGCTTAGGGTTTTTGCAGAAGTTTTGGCTTGCATGCATCAAATAATATTCTTTGGTATTGGCATTACTTATAACATGTAACTATTTTATTTATGTTTCTTTCACCCAAATAAGTGCTTTTCTCTTCCAAGACTTTTCTGTTTAATGTTTCATTTGAGAAAAATGTCAAGGAAGTATTCATTTCCCATAGTTAGATGTCTGTATTGGTAAGCAAGATTCTATTATTTATCTTCCATTGTTTCTTTATGGTGGTTAATAGGGTCCCTGATCCCCGAGTTCCTTTTTGCAACCTTCTGCCTGCTAAGTCGGCCACGTCCTGCATGGTTGCTTGAATTTAAATCACCCATAATTTTGCCTTATAAGGAAGATATAACACATTCAATCGCTGAAGGAAGGGACTATTGGGAAATAATATGCCATAAGGCTCCTATCTATTCTGCGACATTTTTATTCTTGCCTCTTCCCCCACATTAAATAAAAGCTATTGTACTTAGGGGGGTGCATTAAAAATAGACCACACAATACAGTGTGGCTAAAGCTTCCATATTAGTTTTAAATGTGGTTTATTAAAAATGACTTTAATCTTGGTTATGGTGGCAATTCAATACAACATTCATTCTCTGTTAAAACTCAAAGCTATATGTTTACTTCAATTATTCCTATGAAGAAAAGATTAAATGTTTTTTAAAACATTTTAAGTAAGGTAAAACGAAATGGACTATGGCATAGGAGACAAAAATCTAATCTTTATTTCTATCCTTATGGTCCTACAGATTATCATCATTCTTTATAATCTCCTGCTAAGGCACTTCTTTGAAGGTCTCGATTGGCTACTTAGTATTCATATAGTCTCTTTATCCACATGACACGGAGGCTAAGAACTCGGTATATATTTGGAAAAAATGAACTAAAACTTTCCTTTTCCAGCTTCATTGTTGTCATGACACACTGTCTTCAGAGGCAGCTGTAGTGGGGTCATTAGTTACACGACCAGTTTGAATCCCAGCTCCACCCCCTCGGGTTATGTGGACAACAAAAATTACTTAATATTGTAGACCTCAGCTTCTTCATCTTGAAGATGAGTTTAATTTTCAAACCTACATCTTTGGATTTTCCTGAGGTTTAATAAAAGCCTTTAAAACAGTGTTTTTATTTTTCACTTTGGTTTCAAATCTAAAAATCATTTTTCTATGACTTTAAATTTTTAAAACTGAAATGCAGTTACTATGGTCTGAATGATTGTGTCCCCACAAAATTCATATGTTGAAATCCTAATGCCCAGTGTGTTAGGAAGTGTGGCCTTTGGGAGATGATTAGATCATGAATAAGATTAATGCCCTTATAAAAGAGATCTCAGAGAGAGCTCCCTTGTCCCTTCCACCATATGAGGACACTGCCAGAAGTCAGCAGTCTGCAACCCGACCGTGCTGCACCTGATAGTGGACTTCCATCCCTTGGAACTTTGAGAAATAAATTTCTGTTGATAAGCTTCCCATTCTGTGGTATATCGTTATAGCAGCCTGAATGGACTAAGCAATTTTTTGTACAGTGAAATGCACAGCTCTTAAGTAGTATGCTGTTTGATAAATTTTGACAAATATATACACTATCTAACCCACCATCCATATAGCATAGGAGATTTCTATCTTCTTAAGTTCCCTTAACCCCTTCCCAATCTCTGCTACCTCCACCCCCAACACACGCGCACGCACACACACACACACACACACACACACATACACACGCACACAAGCACACGGCAATCACTATCTTGATTTTATCCCTATAGTTTATTTTTTCTAGAATATCATATGAATACAATCATAGAGTATGTATTCCTTTATATCATGCTTTTCCCATTTTCTTTGAATTTTAATTAAATATTTCACCTTCTTCTAGAATGTCACTTCCATTCGCATTCATGTGGAACACCTGTCTTTAACACATTTAAAAATCATGGATAGAGAGGTTTAATTTTAAAAGTCTAAGAGAATGGATTGGCGTCTTGAAGATGGCATTGCAATTCCTAACTTATATGACTGTACGAGTTTTGGCCAGTTACTTAAACTCTCTGAACCTCACTTATCACTTTAAAATTGTAATATTTACCTCCCATGAATTTTTATTAGGATAAAATGAAATAATGTATGTAAAGTACCTACCACTCATGAGTACTAAAAAATTGTCAGTCCCCTCCCTTTTTAGGGCAATAAGTCTTACAGCAGTAACCAACCAGTCATTTTGGCCATTTATGTGACTAGTCATGTACTCATCAATTACACTGAATATGTCACTCTGTGTTAATTGAAGTGGGCTCAAAAAGGTTGTTCTCTTATATAATTATAACTTTTTATATTTATTTACCCTTTTATAACTTACAGAACATTGTTTCCATGTATTTTCTCTTAATCTTTAATGCATCCCTTATGAAAAATAGTTGATGTTATTTTTATTTTATAGATAAGGAAACCAAGACTCAGTGTGGTTAAGTAACTTGTCTGAAATCATACAAATAGTCAGCAGACTTTAAAACCAAACCTCTGGCACTACAGCTTGCACTTTTCATGGAGCATTACTGTGTCCTCTGGGGTGGAAACCAGTAATAGCCTTGCTGCTATTACTCTGCACCCAGGAGCTGGCCAGGCAGATGTGTCCATTCTCCAAAGCTCTTCACATGTCTTTTTCCTCCAGCACAGATGGTGCTTGGCTATGAATTGACTATGGCCCAATGGTGCCTTTGTTCATTTGTTCATCAACAAGTATATGCCATTCGTGTGACTACTCTGTGCCAGAAACTATTCTGGACACTGGAAATTCCACAATATGCAAAGTAGACAACAACAACAACAAAATCCCTTCTATGATGGAACTTTCTAAATGGGGAGATGGACAATAAGTGAATAAACAAACATGTTTGTTTACTTATTTATTTATTTAATGGTCAGCGGTGAGTAATAAGCTTTCTGGGGGGAAAAAAAAAACAAAAACAAAATAGTGAAGAGGAACCTGGAGTTACAGGGCACGGGATTAGTTCTAAACAGGGTGGTGAGGGAAGGTCTTGTTGATAAGTTGAAGGAGGTGGGGAGTAAGTCACACAGATAAGGGGTT
The DNA here is from genome assembly GCF_902729225.1 of Pteropus medius. Classification (NCBI taxonomy): domain Eukaryota; kingdom Metazoa; phylum Chordata; class Mammalia; order Chiroptera; family Pteropodidae; genus Pteropus; species Pteropus medius. The sequence continues at coordinate 6,371,715 of NW_024349803.1, forward strand.
GGAGGTGGAGGGTATTCCTGGCCAAGGGAAGAGCAGGTCCAAAGGCACTAAGGCAGGAGAGTGCTTGCCATTTCTAGGGACAACCAGAAAGCCAATGAGCCTGGAGCAGAATGATCCAGGGGGAGAGGGATAAGACAAGAGAAATAAGGGGCCAGTCATGGTAGACCGTTTTTGTTGTTGTTGTTGTTGTTGTTGTTGTGTTTTTTCCATTTTAAGAATTTGGACTTTTACTACAAGTGAGATACAATATCATTAGAGGATTCTGGGCAGAGGAAGCACATGATTTGACTTATATTCCTAAAGGGTAATTCTAGATTCTAGGGGAAGAACAGACCATAGGAAGGCAAGGGTGAAGCAAGGATGTCAGTTAGGAGGCTGTTTCAATAATCTAGATGAGAAATGATATAGTGGTGGAGATCATGAGAACTTGTTAGATTCTGGATATGATTGGAGGCCAGCGCCAATAGGATTTGCTGATGGATGGGCTGTGTGGTTTGTGAAAGCGGGGTCAAAGTAATGTCAAGATTTTTGTCCTGAACCAGTAGAAGGAGAGAATTTTTTTCACCTGGGATATAGAAGGCAGGAAGAGAAACAGGTTTGGGAAGGAACATCAAGAGTCCATTGTTTGCAACTGAGTTTGAAATTCCTGTTAGACATCAACTGATGTTGGGTAGTAGATGGATATATGAGTCCAGAGTTTAAGGACAAGGACTGGGTTGAAGACACAAATTTGGGAGTTGTCAACAAAGAGGGATGATTAAAAGCCGAAGGCCAGATGAGTACATCAAAGGTATGGGAGTGTAGACAGAAGTGAGAAGTTCAGTTAGAGTCTCTTTGGAACTGATGAAAATCTGAGTTAAAATGAAAACTGTCCCTCAATTACAGAAAGGTTTCAGAGAGGTTTTTGTCCCTTATTACTATTTAATATTTTTTATGACGTTTCTGACTTATTCCTCTTTTGTACTAAGGAGATTCTTACTCATTTTATCTTTAGGATGAAAACCAGTTCTGCAGACCACTTGTTCTGGATCCCTCTCAGATTAATGGGCCCTGACATTATTATTGGTCTATTTTTGAAACTGCTCTCCGCTCTTTTCAATTCTTTAGAAATTAAGAGGAAGCCAAGTAGGCACAAAAACAAATATACCTTCCATGGATTCAAGGGCCTTATCAACATGAGGAACATAGTTTTAGTTCAAAAAGTTCTATTTTCCTATAAGAAGATAAGAAACATTCCAACTGTTTTTGTTTTAACCCGTGACCTTGAGAACTGCCTTCATCTTACAGAGAAACAAAATCTTTTGTTGAAATGTAGATGGATAGAAATAATCCTCCCACTACCCTAGATGTTATTATATAATCTTTAGGTGTTTTGAAAAAGTCACTCCGAGAGTAACCTAAAGATGAAATGAGAGATCAAATACCTAGAAAGATTTCATTCCAGTTATTATGACTGCATAACAAATTACCCTAAAACTTAGTGGAACAAAACAGACATTTATTATACTCTTGAATTCTGTGGGTAGCAAATTTGGACAAGGTATGGGGCATCAAATAGAATGTAAAGCTGGGAGCAGGTATCATCTGAAGGCTCATGCACTTAACTAGCAGTTGTTACTAGGTGCCACTTGGGGCCACAGTTTCTTTCCACATGGGCTTTCCCATTCAGTCTCCCTGCATGGACTAGTTTGAGCTTATTTGCAGCATGGCAGCTGGGTTCCAAGGGTGAATTTCCTGAAAGAGAGAGCCAAGTGGACACTATTTCTTTTCTCTGACTTAGCATCAGAAGTCACACAGCATCACTTCTGCCCTATTGGAAGGAGCAGTCTTAAGCTCACCCAAGTTCAGTAGAAGGTATATATGTCCCACCTCTCATGGTGGGGAGTGTCAATCACATTCTAAGAGGAGCATATGGGATAAGATATATGAATCGGTGCATCCATCTTTGGGAAAATACAGTCTGCTAAAGATTTAGCGACTATCAGGAGCGAGCATAAGCTATTAGATTCAAAGAGTTTTGGGATTGAGAAATGAAGGTGTAAACACCTCTGAGAAAAGTTTGGAGATTAGGGTAAAAACTTTCATCATTAAATTTAGGAATGTTTTGTTCCTTTTTTTTTTTTTTTTTTTTTTTTTGGCTTACTACTTTGCTGACCATGAAATATTGTTTTGGGAAGAGATCTATCTTTATCTGTGTCTCAGATTCACAGTCTCATTAGGTTAGTATTTGTACAGTTTGTTGGATGACAAGCTTCTCAGAAGGGCACCGGGAAGTGACATATGGTGGAGTTGCAAACAATTACTGAAGGCCCTTGGGAGTTTGTAGGCATTACCCATAGGAGATAAGAGAGAAGCTTTGCTATGAGGCTGTCCCTCTCCTTGACGAGAGACCAATGAATTCTTTAACTCACCCATGCTTAATTTCTACCCATTTCCCTTCAGACATGTACAAAGAGAATTAGGCTAAATCATATCCTTTACCTGTGTAGATTTTGATCTAGGAGGAATGTTCTTTCTGAACATACGAAATCAGTTTCACGGAACCATTTTTAGAAGATATTGGTGGCTAGGTCCAGATTAGAGTGTAGACTAAAAAGATTCACAACTTCTAGATAAAGGCTGAGAAGGAAATGACTAAAATCCTTGGCGTTATGAAGGCTCAGAGTAAAGTGAATGCAAATATGTGGAACAAATTTGGGGAATTATTTGGGATAATTTCAAATTCCCCAACAGTGCAGGGTGATATTTTCAGCTTTCCCCATATCACAGTCCAATCAGAGGAAGTTACAGGCTACCTATCAGCTCCTGGGCAAGGCGACACAAAACAGGAAGAAATATTTTAAAAAAATAAAAAGTGCCTAGGTCATAAAATATTAGAATTGATTTTAAATCTTATTGCACTTCTGATGAACCTGAGTTTTGCAATTTTCAAAGTGTCATACAGCTGAGGCCGATCTTTATTGATTAGTTCTATTTTAATTGGCCTTTGACTGTTAGAACGTTAGGATATTGGACTATCAAGTTCTTACAAATGTTCGAGTTTAGCTGCATGGATCCCTCTGCATGGGAATTGCAGAAGCAGAGGCATCCAAGGGAGTGGTGTGTGCTATGAGGGCACTGAGGGTCCAAGCTGGCTAGCGAAGGTTGAGAAGTGTTTGGCAGTTGAAGGGTAGTGAGGGAACCAAGAATAGAGAAGTTAGTTTTCCTAGGAATGGTTGATTTCATGAAGGCATTGTGGAAAGGATTTGGAAGGAAGGTAAGTAGTAGGAGGTTAGGTTAGGGATGAAGACTCCCAGACCAGTTCTGAGACAAGTTTAGGAAAGAAAAGATGACCTGGGTGGCTGGAGGACTTACATTTTGGGTTCTGGGAGATAATGCAAAATTTGGATAATTCAGACTTTCAAAAAGAATTATATAATATATATAATAGAATAAATCTCTGCCTTAGGTGACAGAGACTTAATGCTCATCCTATCCTGTATGCTTCTCTTCCTGGCCCATGGGAGGTTACTCTTGTCCATCCATCTTCTGTTTGGATAGGGTCATGTTACTAGTCTGGCCCCTGGGATGTGGGCAGAAGTAGCATATGAAACAAAATATTTAATTACTGCTATAAAACCCTCCAGTGACTCTACTATAGAGTCACTCTCTTTCTTCTGCCATCATAACCTGAAATGTTCCAGATGATGGAGCTTTCACTAATCTGGGTCCTGGAGTGTGGGCAATATGGACTAGAGACTAATAGTTGCTCATAGCCCCACTAATACCAAATGGACATATTGCATGAGCAAGAAATAATTGTGTTATGCTACTGAGATTCGGGGGTTATTCCCTCAGCATAACCCAGTCTATCTTGAATGACAACTCAGATGTGCCAATAGGGTAACATTATTTTCTATAACTTATTTTACTGTCAAGTCTGAATCTTGTTGGAGGCTGACAAGGGGACTTAAATGTGCTAATTAATAATAATCTCATTTAAAAAAATTATATGTATAATTTTTTACACACTCAAGCTCTCAGGAACTCTTTCCCAGCTAACACAGTATCTAGGTATAAAGAGTAACTCATTTGTCCTTGTGGCGGAGGGGAGGACAGGGAGTTATGCTCTTCTTGGTCCCTGGATACACTGCTGACTTCAGCAGCAAAAGTTTAGGGCTAGGATTTCTGCTAACTCAGTCCTACTTAGCTAGGTTTTCTAGGCCTTGCAGGCCTTAGATCTCAACTTTAGCAAGTCCCATCCAGTAGCCTTGCCCAGGATGTCTGCCCCTAGCCCACCCTCTACTATAGAGTCACTGTTTCACGGTAACACCATGCAGGCTTGATAGTCTTTACACTCAGCTACTTTTTATCACCCCCTCCCCCAACCCATTGACCTGTAGGTATACCTGAATCACTTTTTTATTGCCTTCTTTCTATCTAAGATTTCTAAACTTTCACTGTCTGCTCCCACTGCCTGAAGTAAGGATTAGAGAGGCAGGAGCGCTGGGCCCTTTTGGGACCAGACAAACTCTTCCTCCTGTACTCTCTCCTCTCCCCAATCTTCTCTTTCCCCTCCAGATAAGGAATGACCTGTTCTGTCTCGTGGGAACTTCCTCTGAGTCATTTCCTCTCTCATTGGTCTTTAGACATATTTGTCCTAAGTGGCCCTGCTGACTCTCCCAAGGCTTTAAGCCTTATGAATTGGCCTTAAATGATAAACATGATTTATAGGATACTAAAATAAAAATTCAGGTTCACATTTTCAATATAATTACATTAGTGTTTATAAAGTATTTTCTCCCTGGATATTCTCCCTACTCTGATATTATTGTCATTTGCTGACATAGTTGGTCAAGAGTCCAGCCTCCAGGGTGTGGTGAGCCCTTTGAGGGGTGTGCACAGGCCTGGTGTCACTCTTCATGGTTCAGGTGGGTGGATTAACCGAGGGAGTTCCTTCCTCTCTGTGGAGCAATATATATAAAATATTTGCCTGCAATAAGGTAAACTCAGAGTTTAACCTCTAATTCCTGTAAAAACCGTATGGGAAACACTGTTCTTTCTTTTACATCTACCAGCTGCCTTGTTTTCCTAAAGACTGTAGCCTAATTTCATTTAGGGTCTTACTCACAGAGTCATGGTTTATTTTAAAACTGGCAAGGATCAAAAGTATAAATGTGAAGACTTTATTTTTGTAATTTTGTTTTTGTCACATCGTTTGCCTGTACATTGAGACCTTGGGCGAATTTTGTCTTATTGAGAGAAATTCTCAGTTTTGTACAGATTATCTTGTCTAATTTTGTATCTCTCCTATGGGATGACCACATAAATATGATTTCCACAGATCATTTAAAAATGAACCCTAAGGAGTCTTAATGCTTTTAAACTTTGAGAATGGCTTGATCTGGAGACTCTTAGTAGCTTTTTATGAAAAATAATGATTACTCAAGAGTTTTTTAATACTTTTTTTTTAGTTTGCTGCTGAATATTGTTAGCCATGCATGATCTTGTATTTGTTGAGCTCATGATACTCTGTCTTTCATCTCCCCACCAAACAATCAAATCATACTTTAGGAATATGCCATCTGTCTTTTTATTCTCAGCTGCTGAAACTTTGGGCTAGACAGAGCTGCTACATTTCTCTTTGGTGGCAGAGACAATACAGAAGAGACTCTCCTTCCCTCTTTAGTTAACACAATGATGTTGGGAGCATATTCATGAGCAGATATATGGCATTTTTGACAAATGGTACATTTCTAAAAGTTGCCTTGAAAGTGAATCTCTTTATTTCAAAACCTATGTCCTTATTTATTTGGTTGGACAGCTTTTTGCATTACTTAAAAACTTATCAGGTCCACTTCTTACTTGAGCTACTTCCATGGGAACTAGTTCTTGCAGATTTTGATGCTTCGTGGAGGGGCAATTAGACTGAGTCTTGCTATGGGTTCATGCCATGACCATGTACCTCTAGTTTCTTGCCCTATGGCTACTCTGATATCACACCATGGGATACTGCTTTGTATTTATGGATATGCAACCCAGAAATTTACATGAGCCACCCTTGACCATTGGGAGAGAGGAGCAGATGGATGCATGCTCCCTCTTTTGTCCCAATGGTGGACACTTCTGAGATATAATACATAAAACTACTTGAAAAGTCCTGGTAGATCAAGCAATGGCTGCTCATAGAATTGGCCAACTCAGTAACACTTTCTTACGTTGGCTTTGCCTTCTTGTTTCACATTCCCTGTCTTGCAGTCCTGCTCTTTAGGAAATATACTCTAAAATATAACCTACTTGTATGGAAGTTTTTGCCTCAGTTTCTGCTTTGAGGAGAACCAAAGCTAAGATAGAATTCCTTTTTAGTGTTTTATCTTGTTTCTTATCCTTTCTCATTAAAGCCTACCAAGAGTCAAACACACAGAGAAGAAAAATTTCTGTGTGTGTGTGTGTGTGTGTGTGTGTGTGTGTGTGTGTGTGT